>NC_137071.1:10759657-11004219 GCF_951640355.1 Cnephaeus nilssonii | reverse complement strand
TTGATCTCCTGAGCTGGGTGCTCTAAGAATGTCCCTTGTGTGGGTTATTTGGGCTCTTCTGTTATTATTGACTTTTGATTGCTGATGCCCCATTTGAGGTTGTGGTTTCCCCTCGGGCTTACTGGCTGTAAGGCTCAACCCCAACCTCATTTTGCCAGCTGCTATATAAGTGCTGACAAACAAAACAAGACCAAATAAGACCAAACTGATAACAACATGAAAAACAAAACTTAATAAAATAAAACAACCAATAAGGGATGTTAAAAAAGAAAGAAAGAAGAAAGAAAGAAAGAAAGAAAGAAAGAAGAAGAAAGAAAGAAAGAAAGAAAGAAAGAAAGAAAAGAAAAAAAGAAAAAATGAAAAGAAAAAACAAAGAGTACGAAATGAGCATGAGACCAAAAGAATTAGGTGGGCGGGGCGGGGGGGGGGGCAGGGGGGAGAACCAAAAAGGAGAATATGGATCCAAATAAGTAAGAGAAATGTACTTTGGATCTGTTATTTATGGAGCTCTCTGGATTTTGCTCTGATGTTGATCCTGGCCCCTTGTGGTGTCAGTTCTGTACCTCCCCAGAGGTCTCTTATGCAGGCCAATGTGAGCCACTGTTCCTGTCTAGCGCTGGGAAACATGACTGAAACCCAGTAAGTCAGAGCCCCATGTAGTCTGGCAGGCAGGACCTCCCTAGACCAGAGGCTGGATCTACCTTGGGTCTCACACTTTGAATGTTCCTGTTCTGAGCTGTTCTACTTGCCCCCCATGGACCTGGGCTTTGCAAGGGTTTCTGGGTCCTGGCCAGGATGGTTTGAATAGACTCACATTGGGAGTGGTATCAATAGTTTGTAGGAGTGGGAGCAGGCAATTCTTCACCTTCCAATGTCTCAGCTCTGCCTGGCTTGCTGGCACCCCTTCGCTGCCATCTCAAGCAGGAGGTACTGAAATAATATTTATAAAACGGGAAAAATTAGAGCAGATTGGCACTCCAAACTTTCAGTATTTCTCGCTCCTGCTGGGTGGAGCTTCTGCCCAGGCTCCTATCCACCAGACCCAATGTCCAGGTTTCCCACGCCTCCAGACCCAGCTGCAGGCTCATACATTTCTAGTCTAGCACCGTTTTCCCTTGCCACAGGTCACTGCAGGGCAGAGCAGAAACAGTCATTTTGCAGGTGTGGGGAAGTGTACCTTCTCTGTGCTCCTGTTGGGCAGGAGTGATCTTCCTTCCCAGAACCCCCTGTCCAGTCCACGTCTTGTTCCCAGCTAAGAGTTCCCACATGTCTGCAGCTTTTTCAATTTCCATCTGGCCCTGGGTTCTAGCGAAGCCCTGGGGTGGGGAGAGGTGACAGACCCCCTCCTGTATAAATATGGCAGTTCCCTACCCTGACTTGGGATGTGTGGGGGGGGGTGTGGCCTGGCCCAGCACAGAAGTCAGCAGCGAGGCCAGGTGGTGGCAGCAAAGTGGACAAACTGGGTTGAGGTGATGGGGGTGCTAGGTCACAGCGGTGGGGCAGCAGGCCCTGGGTTGCAGTGGCAGTGAGGCCAGGGACACTGGGTTGTGTCCACTCCCAGCAGGCTCCTCTTGAGTAGATCCTCCAAAGTGGCTCATTCTCCAATTCCCAGTGGCAAGAATCACCCGGACTAGCAGAGCACAGAGGTGGCCAGGGGCTCCTCCAGCAAGAGAGCCCAAACCACCAACCACAAGTCCCCACATCTATAGACAGATACCACACTGACATGCACACATGCTCTCCCTCACACATGGTCACTCACTCACACTCTTTTTTTAAAATATATTTTATTGATTTTTTACAGAGAGGAAGGGAGAGAGATAGTCAGAAACATCGATGAGAGAGAAACATCAATCAGCTGCCTCCTGCACACCCCCCACTGGGGATGTGCCCGCAACCAAGGTACATGCCCTTGACCAGAATCGAACCTGGGACCTTTCAGTCCGCAGGCTGACGCTCTATCCACTGAGCCAAACCGGTTTCGGCCTCACTCACACTCTTATACTCATTCTGGTCCTGCCTGCCACCATGTTGTTCTCCTAGGCCAGTTTGGTTTCTGTTAGTTTTGTGTGTGTGTGTGTGTGTGTGTGTGTGTGTGTGTGTGTGTGTGTGTTTAATTTATCATTATTGTTGAAAGTACTTCAGCTTTTCTCCTACCCCTCCATTGACCCCGCCCTTCATCCTGTTCCCCTGCAGGCCTTCACTGTATATTGTCTATGTCCATGGCTTATGCTTATATGCATATAAGTTGTTTGGTTAATCTCTTCCTGCCCCCCCCAACTTTAAATTGCTATTGTATTTGTTATTATCACCCTGTCATTTAGCATTTATACTGTAAATATTACAAAATTGGTTAATTTAATTATCAGAAAATGCTATAAGCATGCTATTTTCATCCTTATCACATAAAATCATTAAGATATTGGAAGTCTAAGCAATTTGTTTAAGATCACATAAGAAGAGGGTCTGGTATTTGAACCTGGGTCTGAGTTACACTTAGCATTGCATTTTTTTAAGGGCAAAAATATGAAATGGGTGAAATTTGTCTCTGAAGCCCACCCCTGTACCCTGCTATCAATCCTGTAAATAACTTTAAAGGTATTAACTGATAGGTGCTTAAAACATGGCTTTATCCAAGAACATGAACATTTTTAACATTTTAAAATTGAGGAATTAAAAAAACACATACTTTAGTTTTTGGCTCTTCTCCATGCTACACAGCTTGACACATAAATAAAACATAGCATAAACTCAGACTGTTATTCACTTGCCTTATTCACTTGCCTTCTACCCCTTCCCTTTCTCCTAACATGCAGTGGTTAACAAGGTATTTCAAAAGCTTGTTTAAGATGTGTTTTTCCTGTAATTAAGTTTTAAAAACACTAACACCATGCTGAATATGATTGGAATTCTCCATTCATCCCCATGTGTTTCTATGTAGCAGCCATTCTGCAAAAGCTGGAAATAAAAAAAAAAAAAACCCTACATTTCCCAGACTCCCTTTCAGCTAGGATGCTGAATATGAAATGGCTCCTTGCAACTAGATTCACTCATATGTGATTCACTCAGATGCTTTTTCTGCTGGCTCACAGAGGTTGTGAGGCCAATAGCGTGTCTAGAAAAAGTGGTGGCAATCAATCAAAATCAGGGTTTCAGAATGAAGTAACCAACTTGTGGGTATTCAGAGATAGTTTTCCAGAGGCAGCCTCCCAATCCTTGGAACTAATCTATGGTATCATGTTCTTAAACACAAGAGTATCGGTGATGGCCCTGATTTCTGCTTCCAATATTTCATAACACCTATGGCCCAGATCTAAACCTTTTTTTTTCTTAAAATAACTAGAATAATTTGTGTTCCTTGCTAGGAATCCTGACTTATACAAACACAAATTATAAATACTTCATGGCAACAGTTTTTATCCCTATTGTCCATGAAGTTGAAAGGGTAAGTCTTATACCATTGTATTATTTACATTGCAACTACCTAGTTATAAATTATTAGTATTGCCAAAGACGGTATTAAATAGAGTCTTTCTTTAAATCATGACCTAAAAAGTACCATTGCCATCTAGCTTTCAAGGTTAAGCTTGTTCGAAGAAGCGATTACTTGTGTTTTCATCTTCATTCTCTCTTTTGACATCATTTTTTTGGCCAACATTTAAACTGAGGTGAGTAGGGAAGCAGGCTTATAAGACAGAGAACAGAGGTGAGATGATTGGCTTGAAGTCTACAGCCCAGTTTATAACCCCTTGTTTGACCCCAGAGCAGTCAGTTCCTAATTCTGTTTTTGTATTTGCATAACGAGGACTCTAATAATCTCTGAGCATTAGGCACAGGATCCTACATGAACCTAATAACTTGGTCACTGGTTAAACTGGTATGTGAATCTTGAACACCTATGAGAATTTGCACTGATTGGCTTTGAGTCAGTTTCATGTGGTTCACAGATACTGGGCTAAAATATTGTTTCTATATGATCTTCTAATACACTGGATTTGAGTTTCACGCTTCCAAATTTTAAAAAGACTTTTCAATGTTTGTTTCACAGCTTCTACTAATGAAAACCACAAAAGCCACACTTGAATAGGCTTGCCTGTTATTCAAATGCCAGCTGTGGTCTCAAATATCAGCATTATTCTGAAGCTCCATTGTGTTGACAAAGAGGAAGCCTCTCTAATTAAATGTAATTATTGACAAAATCATGGTTTTTGCCAAGATTGTCTTCATGGATATGTTTTAAGTTGCCCTAGAACAAGAATCATCAATATGGAGTCAGGTATTTTCAAAACTTGCCTTACAACTAGAATCATCAGTCTGGAGTCAGCTCTTGACTAGGCTGATTAACATGGATTCTGGAATCAGGCTGAGTTGGAACTTTAGTACCACAATTTATTAACTGTGTGACCTTGGGCCAGTTGCTTAACTTCTTTGTGATTTAGTTTGTTTACCTCTAAAATGGGGATGAAATTGTACCCATTTCATGGAATAGTTTTGAGGACTTATTAAATGAGTGATTAAATGTGCAATAATTAAATGTGAAAAATGTAGAAAGTGCATGGCACACAGTAAATGTATTTTGTTAAGATCTCACTGTCTCAACACTGTGTTGTTAAAGGGGGCAATTGGCTTTTATGTTCCTTGTCACAGCCTCTCTAGTGGCTAAGAGTGAGTCCTCTAGAGTAAACTTTCATTCAAACTTTCCATGAGCTTGCTAAATATTTTCAGATAGTAATCCTTCTTTGGCTAATGCATTTTATGCATTTGTTCCCCACATGTACATATTTCTCGCCTCTTGGGCAAGTGCTACGTTAATTGTGTTAATTCTTTGTAAAATATTGGTAAAGTTTAAGGTAATACTTCTTTCCAATATTTCCAAGTCAGTGTTCAATAGAGCATTTAAATAGTTTTATAAATGTACTAGAGGCCCACTGCACAAAATTTGTGCAAGAGTAGGCCTTCCGTCCCCTGGCTGCCTGCTCAGGCTTCCCTCTGTCCACCCGCAGGCACCCAGGTCCTGGGCTTCCCTTGCAGCCCCAGCTTCGTCTGGAAGGTTGTCTGGAAGGACATCCAGTCTAATTAGCGTATTACACTTTTATTATTATTGACACTTCACGTACAAAAATATCCTGTGTGTCAATCTGCTTTTCATTGCATGTTCCACCTCAGTTGAACAAATTAATCTTCCAGTAATCTGCTGGATTCATCTCCTTGACCTTGGAATAATTCCAGTTCAGACTGAGAAAACATTTGTCAATTCCTGCAAATAACTGGTGGGAGGGCAAAGAGAAGGCTTATAACGGTCCTCAGAAATCCAGGGAGGGTTAAGTGACTGGAAAGTAACTGACCCTAGGCATTCTCAATACCATAGTGACACTTCTGGAATCCAATCCTTTTGATCTCCCATTAAGAGGTTAGAGGTTTATCTTCCTATCCACTTGAGTCTCAAGTTTCTAGAGCAAGGGAGAGATAAAGCCTTCTCTTCTGGGTTATTGAGTAGGGCCTAATTTTCTTCCTTTACAAAACTAGTTTTATTTTTGAGACTGAGTTCTTGATTCCACATCTTTCTGTCTTATCTCAAATAAATGTTCTCAGATGCAACCCTACCTCTCAAACATGCTATTATTATTATATAAATTCATGCCATTAGCCTATTCTTGCAGATTATACCACCTGTTTGATTTCAGTATCTGTCTAAAATTATACTAGTATCCAGTGAGTTGTATTGAGTGTTGGGTCTTATATTTTGCTTTAGGCTTACATTTCATTTAAGACTTATTTGTATTATATTTCATTACTTGTATTATGGTTCAGATCATAATTATCTATTACTTTGGGGCTACTATTTTTTGTTATATTTATTTATTGTTGACACCATTTCAGGTGTCCCCCAACATTCCTTGTCTAGGACTTCCCTGCATTACAACTAACTTATACCTTCCAGTTTGTTATTTCATTCCTGCCAGCATGCTATGAGCCTGCTGAAATATATGGGTGTCCACCTATATAACTTTCATAGACATTATATTCTTAGTGTCTTTATACACTGAGTGGCCAGATTATTATGATCTCTGAATGCATAATAATCTGGCCACTCCGTGTGTGTGTGTGTGTGTGTGTGTGTGTGTGTGTGTGTGTGTATATATATATATATATATATATATATATATATATATATATATATTAGAGGCCTGGTGCATGAATTCGTGCATGGGTGGGGTCCGGCCAGCCTGGTAAGGTGGAGGGGACAGGGGCGGTTGGCCGGCCTGCTTGCTGGTCGAACTCCTGGTCGAGGGGACAATTTGCATATTAGCCTTTTATTATATAGGATATACACTGAGTGGCCAGATTATTGTGCGTTCAGAGATCATAATAATCTGGCACTCAGTGTATAGTCTTTGGCTTTTTTTGTAGACATGTGGCTGAGTTGGACAAAACTTAATATGCAGGGGATCTGATTCAATAAAGCTTAGCTCAATGGCCTCTTAAAAACTGGTTGAACTAAATGTTTGCACAATTCCTATTTGTTTATACTGATTTAAGCTGGACTTTCCTATTAGAACTAGTGACCCGGTGCACAGATTTGTGCACATTGAAAGGAAATTAATTAGAAGGTGGCTGGCAGGGTGGGACTGGGCAAGAAAGGCCGGACATGCCCTGAAGCCAACCTCCCCCAGTCCCTCCCCAGTGCCTGCAGAGTGAGCAGCGTCCCTCTGGCAGGTGGGGTCCCTCAGCCTGGCCTGCGAGGATCGGGCCGAGTCCAGCTCTCCGACATCCCCTGAGGGGTCCCAGAGTGTGAGAGGGCACTCAGCAAAGTTGCTGTCGTACAGGGTGTGGAATGCAAACGCAAGTGTGCAGTAAACCTGATTCAGGGCCGACAGTGCCCCAGCAACAACATAACCCATGGCCAAAGGTGGAAGCACACAATCCTGTAGAGAATTGGGCTCCCTCCTCTCTGGTTTTGGGGTGCATCACCTGAGAGCCATCGCTGACAAGTCACTGCAGCTCAGCAGCTCCTGCATTGAGCATCTGCCCCCTGGTGATAAGTGCGCATCATAGCGACCGGTCGGACAGACGCTTAGCATATTAGTTTTTTATATATATAGATGACTGGAATGCAAATAGAAATTCCTTACATAATTATATATGTAGTATCTTGTCCTGTTTTCAAAGGATCACTTTCTTTTTTTAATTATCTTTTTAATCCTCTCCCGAGGATGTTTTTCCATTGGTTTTTAGAGAGAGAGAAAGACAGAAATATTGATGTGAGAGAAACACATGGATTGGTTGCCTCCTGCATGTGCCCTGACCAGGGCCCGGCCCAGAGAGGAGCCTGCAACCAGGGTATGGGCCCTTGACCAGAATCGAACCAGGGACCCTTTGGTCCACAGGGTGATGCTCTAGCCACTGAGCCAAACCAGCTAGGGCTCAAAGGATCACTTTAAAGCTTACATTACAGTAACCTGGAAATTTGAATCATTCAGTATATTGAACTGAATTATATAGTATCTGATATTGTCTAAGTACTTTATAACAATTTATTTGAATAGTTATTCCTCACAATGATCCTATGATATATAACATTGTTATTATATTATCTTCCTTCTGTGTTCTTTTGGGAAAAGTAAAAAGCAGGCAGTTTATAACTTGTCAAATGTTACCAAGTGAGTAAGTAACAAAATGGGATTTGAAATCCCAGTGTCTATGTCCCTGATCAGCTATTATTTCTATTCTATCCAGATAACTGTACCATTTTCCTATTTATTACTTAATCTGTTATTTCTTACTACAACAAAATCCAGTTAAATTATTCAGTGCTTTATCTTCCTTCTCCCATACTAATCATTTCTTTTTCTGTTTAAGTAACTTTATAATGGGCATTAGGTTAAGACTTGTCTACTAGCAGAAGGATGTATTAAATTATTTCTTTATAACTTTCTAACTCTTTCATCTTTTGATTTTACCTAATAAAACTAGATTTGATAATATATAATATATGGTGGCAACAAACTAAATGATCAAGTCTTTGCTCTCCACAACTATTGATAATTATATGTATACTAGTATATTTAATTTTGTAAATACTACGTACTTTTTATGACAGTGTAATTTGCTTATAAAGTTACCAAATCTAGAGATCATGGCTTCCAATCAAGAAGGGTGTATGGTACAAATGGTAAAAGACCTTTGGATTGAAGTTCCCTCTCTGTCCCATACCAGCTATGTGACCTTAGGCAGTAATTTATCTTCTTCAGCCTGAATTCCTCTTCTGAAAAATGGAGATAATATTTATCTCATAGACTTCTATAATGTTAAACTAAAGAAACATGTTGAAAGTACTCAGCTACCATATAGGCAGGTAACAAACAACAGTCTTATCTTCTAATTGCTTGAATAAATCCAGACTGTCAGTATGGGACTCATTACTTATTGTTAATGGCAAAATATTTACACAATCAGCAAGAACAAACTTTATTACAGAGTATTATATAACAAAATTTATTTCCCTGCAGTAAATATTTATAGTTGTTGAATAAGTATGTGTGTTTTCATTTTTAGGGTTCCAATAATCATTTCAGGAACTTGGCCACCAGACAAATGTGCAAAAAGTGACTTTTTATTAGAGGGCATTCTGGAAAAATTTCATTTTATAATGTATCAGTTATGATCCATTTAGATACATAAACCACACTAGGTATTCAACAGAAGGAATTTAATATAGGGAATTGGGTATACAGGTGTTAGAGGGCTGAAAGAGAAAAAAAGAAAATAGGTAACCTAAAGATAATAACCACAGACACAACTATCCCCTCTAAGTCTGAGAATATAAAAGGGAAGAGATTGGGGTAAACAGAAACTAGAAGCTAGACAGGGAGGGGAACTGGTACTTAAACTGTTACCACCCAGCTATTTCTGGTAAAATAGGATCTCGGAGGAGGGACTCTACATAGCTGGAGTTCAGATCTCTGAGCGGGTAGGAACAGCTGGCTACTTCTGGTACCTTTGAGCAGGCACAGTGAAGCTGGCTCTAGCAATTCCAAAAGGCAATTAAACTGAAAGAAACTGCTAATGTTGAGGCAGGAAGCAAAAACACAGTCTTTGCCCCTGCTTTCCCATCTCTCTCTACTGTCTTCTATTAGTTGAAACTAATGGGAAGCCAACTGGAAAAGGGGTTTGGAAAATATAGTTTTCAGAGTTCCAGCGTTTGTATTGTAGAATACATTATAGTTGAGAGACAGAAGAGATAACGGGTACACATAAAAAATTAGTAATCACAAAAATTCCTTTTGGCTTCAGATAAAATTTCTGAAGTCTGTACAAATTCATCAGTATGCCATTATTAAGTTGCATTACTTATATAAATTGAGGCTTGTAATAATGACAGGTGATGGGTTGTTATACAATTCTTATACTGATTCCCATAAAACCACATTCATTTCTGGTGGTCACTTTCTCTTCCCTCCATGAAGTATGCTGCAGTATTATTCTGCACCTGAATGAGCATATTTTTTCTTTGTGAAGCATGTGTTTCATAAAGCCCAGTAAAATGTAGAACAGCTGCAGATGGGTGTCTTGAAACTCCCAGAGAGATTGTTGAACAAGCAAGCCTCCATGTGAGCAGAAAATTCCTCAGATTACTAGGATTCTTATTTATTTACTGAATCAGAATGATGTTGAAGCATTTAAATACTTCCTTTGAGAACTGTGTAATAGGATCTTATGCTGTTTACCTGATGTGTACTCCATGGAATAACCCAATGTTCTGTTGGGCAGCTAGATGGGATGGAGTGTAAAATTTTTTCCAGTATGTGAACTTACCAGTAATACCTTCAGTCCTTTGCTTATTTCAAGGATTTTGTATTTGGATGTCAATAAAAATTAAACCTGAAAGAGTTTAGTATACTTCAAAAAATTTTCTGTTTTTCTAAGTTGGCAAAAAAAAAAAATTGAGACTAAAGGAGCTTTAGAAAAAGGAACCTGACCTGAAGTAGCTTAAAGTGATTGGCTATTATCAAATAGTTGGTATTTTAACAACTGTGCATATATTTGGGGAAATTCATGGAGGGTTAGCTTTGCGGTGATTTCCGTAAAGACTAGGATTTTTATCACTTTGTCTTGATGAAAAGAGCATAATGTAAGAACTGGATAACTGTACACATAAGTAGATTTGCAAGTGTTTTGAATGGCTATATCCAAAGTACATTGAAAAATGGACTTTATAAATATTTGTGTGATAGGAGATGTAGGCATTCCTACCTTCTCTTCTAATTTGTTAAATATAAAAATCCCAGAGGGAGACAAAAGATATGAGGACTAACTCTCATATATTAAAAATCTGGGGTGAGTAGTTAACACTGGGTATTAAACCAGTGTCTAAAATGATGTTGATAGTTTGAAGTAATGAGAGTAAATTAAGATTAATGTTAGTAGATAAATACAAAGGAAAATATGAAATGCTGGAGGTATGATTTAACAATGGAACTTTTGCTAAAGAACTGCCTGCAAGAATAAAACGATTTAATGATTAATGTGTCTGCCAATAAAGTCCATTCTACTTAGGTTACATTGCCCAAACCAAGGGAGAAAAGTGTCCCAAATGTGTATATATGCGGTAGCAGGTGAGAGGTAGTCTTTCTTTCTGGTGATCATCCATACTCTAATCAATCCATTTATAACTGATTTTTACTGTACCTCCCAAAGTACTATTCTGAGGTCTCTTGACAGCCATAGCTAAGTGTCTAACTCTTGGTTAGGAGTAGTGTCTCCGAAACACATTTGTTGGTCTCATTGTTTTTCCTTCCATGAAACTTCTTGTTCGTGGTTGTTAGGGGAAACTACAGAATGTTTCCGAAGGTTGTCAGATAATGAGTTCCACCCTCATAATGACATCCCTAAGAGTGTTATAAAACATCTGATGCCCCATACTTATGAGAATGTATGCAATAAGTCATATATGGGTTTCTTTCCTTCTATTAGCAACAACAGCAATAACTATCATTTTTCTGAGTGTTGGCTATGGGCCAAGTACACACAATGACTCATTGTGAAGATGAGTAAAGTAGGGCTTAGAGACACGAGCAATATACCTAAGCTTACCTAGCTAGTCAATGGTGGATCCAGAGCTTAAAGTCAGGCCATCTCACTCCATAGAAACATCCCTTCCCTGTAGTTTGGAAAGAGCTATGCACTGGATAGGGGGAATTAGGCCCTAGGACAGGTCTGCCTTACCTAATATTGTGGTGAAAACACTTTGCTTTTCTGGCCCTCCACTTTCTCATCTGTGCCGCGCCAGCACAGCCAAGGATGAACCTGAGGAGGGGCGGTGAAGGATTAAAGAAGACAGACAAAGAGAATACAGCTGAGACTTGCAAGATCTCCCATGCCTGGAAGAGGACACAAAAGACCCAGCCTGCAAGCTGATGCTTTATTTTATAGTCTCATTAAAACAAGGGTAGATTAACATGTATACAAATGTTCTTGTTTTGGCAACACTTGCTACACCTCCCACAGCCCATTAGCTACCTAGGAAGGAATTAGGGAGGGCTACAAGGTCAGGCTTAATTATGCTAGGACAGTGGTTGGCAAACTGCGGCTTGAGAGCCACATGCGGCTCTTTGGCCCCTTGAGTGTGGCTCTTCCACAAAATACCATGGCCTGGGCGAGTCTATTTTGAAGAAGTGGCATTAGAAGAAGTTTAAGTTTAAAAAATTTGGCTCTCAAAAGAAATTTCAATCGTTGTACTGTTGATATTTGGCTCTGTTGACTAATGAGTTCTGCCTTCCAGGCTGGGACTTGTCTGTGGCCCTTCCACAGGTCTGTCTGAGGCTTAATCCTGTAGTCGCTCCCTATACTCATCTGTAAATTGGGTTGACTGGATGGAAAAGTCAATAAGGTTTCTTGCAGATCTGATCCTTTAAACCTGCAGTTCTTTGAGAATTTGGATGTCTCTTCTCTTTAACTCAGTAAAAGTAAAGAATCAACTAGAATCTGTCTCTGACAATAATTACTTTTAAATTTCAGTGCAAATCTCCCCAGTTTAAAAGGCAACAGGTAAGAATAATAAATAGAATCAATTCCCTGATATGATTTGTGAGGAAATATATCAGAAATTAAATATATAAATTAGAGTTATTTCTCCTTTGGGTGGATCTCAAAATTATTCCAAGAGGATTGGTCTTTTAATCTTACAAATATATCAGAGGATGTCAATGGGGAGTCTGTATAGTTTCTCAGAATTTTGGCTGAAGCTCAAACACGGAAGAAAAATAGGTTATAAGTGCCCACACATCCTGTAGAGAGTTCCTAGCTAAAAATGTCAAAAAATTAATAATATTTGATGTCAAAACTCAATGACTGGAAGGGGGCATGAGGGGAGTTTTTGTGGGGCTGGCAGTGTTTGGTGTGTATGGTAACTGCAAAAATGCAGCAAGCTGTACATTTATGAGTTGAGCACTTTTCTGTATTTATATTATGTCAATAAAATTTTTACCAAAATATGGATCAGAAGGGTTCAGCTACTAACCACTTCAATCAGTCACCTCCAGGATATATAAGACATGATTAAATATTTGAAAATGTTTCCGAATAAAATCATCAATCAAATAGGAAGTGCCTAAAACCTTTGATGACCCTTTCCTCAATATATTTGTCTTTCATCTTCTGTTTCCTATATATATAGTTTATTGTGCCAATGAAGAGACTACAAAAATACTCCAAGATCATTTCAGTCTAGAGTTTTTGCCAGGGAAACCCAATTGAAAAGTGAAATGGCAAAACTAATTTGCGCTACTATATTCTACATTCTGAACATCATCCCCTCCCTAGAGAATCTGCATTCTAAAATAAGACCACTGGGAAAGGCAGTGCAGAAAACAGAAATAAGTCCTTAAATGATGGAATATAAGGCACCAGAAAGGGAAATATTTGGCATATAATATTTTTTGGCATATTCTGCTTTGCTGCAGGTTAACCTTCTGTGATTGGTAGAATTTTAATGTAGATCAGAAGCCCCAATTCCGTAAATACATACAAATTAATATATTTGAGTGTAAGTGAGTAAATAAAAACAAAGATATGACCATTGTCAAAATTGTAATGAATAGAATGTACACTTATTCATTCATCCAACAAATTTCTTATTGAGGACTTATAATGTCCCAGTCACTAGGGACAGTGCCATGAACAATATGAGAATTGGAATGAGAATCTTAGATTTGGCAATGGAGAGAGCAATATGAGAATCTCTCATGGAATCTTAGATTTGGCAATGGAGAGAGCATTTAAAAATTATACTGATGAAGAAAAACACATGCAGAGACAGAGAAGCATCGATTAGACCATCAAACCTCAGAGGGAAGGTAGGGGAGGGTGGGGGTGAGGGGGAGAGACCAACCAAAGGACTTGTATGCATGCATATAAGCCTAACCAGTGGACACAGACACCAGGGGGGTGAGGGCATGAGTGGGGGGTGGAGGGGGTAATGGGGGGATAAGGACACATATGTAATACCTTAATCAATAAAGACAAAAAGAAAAAAATGATCATAAAATAAGCCTTATTAATGTTATAAAGCAAAGTAATTAAAAGTACATTATTTCTTTGAGGAAATGGTGTTTAAAAAGGTACCTGAAATATATTTACATTGAGCATTGTATATTATAATCTTAGAAACTGGTATTGATAATTCAAATAAATTACCTTAAAAATGCCAGAAAACTAAGCTTTTATATTACATTGCATGTTCTTTATTCCCTTTTGTGTGTGTCAGCGAGGTATGTTAATATCAATGATGTAGCATATCTACTGTATATTTGATGCTATGAAGAAAATTCCTTCGCTTTTAAAAAATGCATTCTTGTTTATATTATTATGAAAGTTGTGTTGCAATCTCTACAAGTTATTTATTTGGAACATTTGTCCTTAATTAACAGGGAGGCTGCAACTTGCCAAGAATCAAATGTTTTGCCCATTAATTTACTTAATTTTTAAATGAGTCAGTGTTAAAGTTAGTATGAATAATGAACTCCTTTATTGGCTTTATGTTTATTTTCTATTTAAATGTAATGCATGGCTGAAAAATGTTTGGACACAAATGGAAAAGTTTTATTCTGCTTTCAACATCAGGAAAAACAAATTCCTAAAAGAAAGACATTTTAATCAATGCATTTTCTAAATGATCATGAAATCTACTTCATAGGATATTTCTCTAAAACAATTATAGGTTTTTTTTTTTTTTCAGAAATAAAGAAAGTTAAGGGATTAGTAATTGATGAAGATGGACCAAAATACCCAAATTGAAAATCTAGAATTATACTGTCTCCAGATGATTTATTCTGGGTTTACTCATTGAAAACTTAAATTTGTTAAAATGACTCTATTCCCTCTGCTGTAGTTTACATCCCTGTGACTATTTTGTAACTACTAATATGTACTTCTTAATCCCTCCACCTCTTTCACATAGCTCCCCACCCCCTTTCCATCTGGCAACCATGAATTTCTACTTTGTATCTATGAGTCTGCTTCTGGTTTTTTGTTCATTTATTTTGTTCTTTAGATTCCACATATAAGTGAAATCATGGCATTTGTCTTTCTGTGTTGGATTTATTTCACTTAGCATAATACCATCTAGGGTCATCCAGGTTGTTGCAAATGGTAAGATTTTATTCTTTTTGTGGCCAAGTAATGTTCCATTATATATACACTGAGTGGCCAGATTATTATGACCTCTGAACGCATAATAATCTGGCCACTCAGTGTATATATATCACATCTTTTTATCCAGTTTTCTATTGATGGGCATGTAGTTTGTTTCTCTATCTAGCCTATTGTAAATAATGCTGCAATGAACATAAGGATACATGTATCTTTTTGAGTTAGCGCTTTGGATTTCTTCAGATAAATACCCACAGTGGAATCGTGCTAGATCATATGGTAGTTCTACTTTTAATTTTGGGGGAACCTCCATTCTGTTTTCCATAGTTACTGAACCATCTATATCAAACTAAAAAGCCTTTGCTCATCAGAGAAAGCAACCAACAGAATGAAAATGCAAACTATGAAATTGGAAGAAACATTTGAAAAATAAAAATCTAATGAAGAGCTAATATCCAAAATAGAAAAGGATCTCCTACAGCCCCAAGAAAACCCTCCAAATAATCTGATTACAAAATTAGTGATAAGACATTTCTCCAAAGAAGACTTACAAATGACCAATAGGCTATGAAAAGGTACTCAGCATCACTAATCATCAGGAAAATGCAAGTCATAATCACAATGAGATATCACATCATGCCTGTTAGGATGGCTATTATAAAAAAAGACTAGAGAGACCTGGTGCATGAAAATTCATGCACTGGAGGGGGGGGGTCCCTTAGCCTGGCCTGCCCCCTCTCACAGTCCGGGAGCCCTCAGGGGCGGGAGGTGACCCGGCGATCAGGGGAAGGCGACGCCCCATCACACCTCTGCTGCTGCCACTGCCGGCAGTGCAAGCCTCAGCCGGCCCTGGTTACTTGAGCCTCTGGTGGCTGGGCAGCTAGGCAGCTGCCATCCGAGGCTTGCCTGAGCCTTGGGTGTTGGCTGGGCAGCCGCCATGCAAGGCTTGCCTGTGCCTGCTGCCATGGCAGGGCTGAGGGGACTGGGCACCGCAATCTTGTGGCTGTGGGAGCCACCATCTTTGAGGGTGGGGCAATTAGCATATTCCCTTCTTATTGGCTGTGGGCGCCGCCATCTTTGTAATGGCATGATGGTCAATTAGCATATTCACTCTTTATTAGATAGGATGAGTGATGGCAAGAATGTGGAGAAACTGGGACCTTTGTATATTGATGGGAATTTAATATATTTTTTAATTGAAATATAGCATACATAGAGAGCTTTGAAATACAAGTGTTCAACTCAATGAGTTTTACAAAGTGAACACACCCATGTAACCACACTAACCAGAACAAGAAATGGAGATGAACAGCACTCTGGAAAGCTCCTTTTATTGCCCCTTCCAATCACCACCACCACTTCCTGATTAAGGATAACCACTATCTTAGCTTCTAACCTCAAGGGATAGTTATACCTTTTTAGATTTTATATAAATGTAATAATAGTGTATGTATTCTTTTGGGTGTGTCTTTCCCTACAACATTATGTTGTGAGAATCAGGTATTTTGCTATGTATAGCAGTATATTATGATTTTTATTTCTGTACAGTATTCTATTATTTGATTTTATCTCAATTATTTATGCATTTTAGTGTGGCCAGACATTTAAGTTGTTTCTGGTTTCTGTTTGTTATGCATGAAGCTACTATTAACACTCTTGCAGACAGATTTTTTGTCATATATTTCAATTAGAAATAGAATTAGATATGCCTGGGATCCACTTACATAGACACTGACAATTGGTTTTACAAAGTAGTTGAGTCCATTTACCAAACTCTTACCAAGAGTTTATGGAAGTCCTACTTGATCTATATCTTCATAATATTTTATAATGTTAGTCTTTTTAAAACTGTGTCTTTCTATTGGTTATCTAGTGATATTTTTCTGTGGTTTTAATTTGCATTTCTCTGATGACTAATACGGTGGAACAACTTTCATATATTTATTGGATATTTACATATCCCTTTCCATGCCCATTTAAATATTTTTCCATAATGTTATTGAATAAGTGTGTCTGTCTCTTGTTGATTTGTAGACCCACAAAATTGGCATTACTTTTAGTGGGATGTTGAGGAGTAATCGTTATAAAATTTAGCAAGACTGAAAAGGAGTCACAGGAAGTGGAAGAATGATTATTTAAGAATTTTGGGGGTCATCTTTGGAGGAGTGGGAATCTGCCAGAATAAAATGAAATTATGTCTGGAATTAAAAAATCCCACAAGTTTTTAAAGATTCGCCTGCTGCTATAGCATTACATAGAATTATGGAACATTTTCTAAATCTTCCCCAGCAAATGAAACTCATCTCTAGACAATCTATCATTTGCTCTTGCTCTGTTCTGTAGATATTTACTATCTGTCAGCTTCTAAATAGTAGAGAGAAATGGATGAGGATGGGAAGAGAGAAGGGCTCACATTTAGCACTCTCTTCTGTGTATGGTTGCTGATTTGAGAAATCACAGTAGCTACAACATGGCAGATTTTCAGCCTTATTCAAATTACCTTTCTAAAGAGCAATTCTTCTGTATACTGGAAACATTCCTGTGTGAAACTGATTAGGAGAACATGAGGGAACATCTTTCCCCCTCCCAATAAATATTTGTTTATTCATAACATAAAGATAAATTTTAATTTTCATTTATTTCTCTTAGAATAACGCCTATCCTTACAGCAGGAAGTAATACGTAATCAATAGACATAATGTCAGTTTTCCCATTTCAAAAAGAACAATCTTTTATAGTCCCTTACCTAAATACCCTACATGGTTCTTGAGAAACTTGCTTGATTATGCCTCATCTTACAAAGACTCTACAGAATTCCAGAAATGCATTTCATAGTAAAAAAAAAAAAAAAAAAAAAAAAGGTTACTTTTCACCAAAACTGAAATTTAATGTAACATCCATCTCTCACCTATATCCCTCATCAACTTGCTTTTCACTGATTTCTTTTTGCAGAGTCCTGCTGACCTGAGATAGGGATAACATTTATACCTGGGTTATGTAGCAAGCAGCCTCCCTTCCTGTAATGAATTAGAAAAAAAAAAAAAAAAGAAAGGGAAGGGGCCTGGCTCAGTGGTTGAGCGTTGACCTATGAACCGGGAGGTCACGGTTCAATTCCTGGTCAGGGCACATGCCTGGGTTGTGGACTCCATCCCTAGTGGGGGGCATAAAGGAGGCAGCTGATCAGTGATTCTCTCTCATCATTGATTTTCTATTTCTCTCCCTCTCCCTTCTTCTCTGAAATCAAAAATATATTAAAAAAGAAAAAAAAGGGAAAGGAAGGAAGAAAGAAAATGAAATGGAAATCTGTAGGGAAATGACATCCTTTACTTTAAATACGGCTTGTTGAAATAGTCTTCTTCTACATATACTAGAGGCCCAGTGCACGGAATTCGTGCACGTGTGTGTGTGTGTGTGTGTGTGTGTGTGTGTGGCCCTCAGCCCAGCCTGCACCCTCTCCAATCTGGGACATCCTTCTCACAATCCAGGACTGCTGGCTCCCAACCGCTCGCCTGCCTGCCTGCCTGATTGCCCCTAAACTCTTATGCCTGCCAGCCTGATCATCCCCTAACCATTCCCCTGCCAGCCTGATCAACACCTAACTGCTCCCCTGCTGGCCAGATTGCCCCTAACTGCCCTCCCCTGCTGGCCCGGTTACCCCTAACCTCCCTCCCTTGCCAGTCTGGTCGCCCCTAACTGCCCGCCCCTGCAGGCCTGGTCGCCCTCCAGGCCTGGTCCCCCCCCAACTGCCCTCCTCTGCAGGTCTTGTCCCTCCCAACTGCCCGCCCCTGCAGGCCTGGTCGTTCCCAACTGCACTCTCCTGCAGGCCTGGTTGCCCCTAACTGCCCTTCCCTGCAAGCCTTGTTGCCCCCAAATGCCTTCCCCTGCAGGCCTGGTCCCCCCCAACTGCCCTGCCCTGCAGGCCTGGGTCCCTCCCCCCCCAACTGTCCTACCCTGAAGGCCTGGTCACCCCCAACTGCCCTCCTTTGCCGGCCTGGTCACCCCTAACTGCCCTCCCCTGCAGGCCTGATCACCCACAATTGCCCTCCCCTGCTGGCCATCTTGTGGCGGCCATCTTGTAGCCACATGGGGGCGGCCATCTTTGACCACATGAGGTGGCCATCTTGTGTGTTGGAGTGATGGTCGATTTGCATATTACCTCTTTATTATATAGGATAATTTTCCAACGCTAATATTTCCTTTTGAGGAAGAACATTCTAGGTCAAATATGGAAAAAGAGATCATATATTACTATTAAATCTACTGAAACTTTTTGGCATACAAAGCTGTTTTACCAAAATAGTCTGTGGAATGTCACTGCCTTCCTGAGAAGAGGAAGCATCCCAGTTACCAAGTTACTGTCTCTCGGCTCCAAACGTGCCCTTCCATGCTCTTCTCTGTTCCCCGGATGGGAACTCTGCAAACACATCTCTGCTTTGCCAGCTGCTCCTGGATGGGCTCTGCCTATAGGGGGACTAGAGAGAAAGAGATTGCAAAGCTGGATCAGAGAGAAGGGACATACATCCATTTGCTTCCCCTCTCCCCACCCCCTGTCAGCTTCAGTGCAACAACTCTTTACTCAAGTATCCACACAGTTCCTTGCTATAGGAGAAATCAAAGCAGTTTGCCGTTTTCCAGTATTCACATACTAGTAGAACCAGCCTCGGCGTACCACCATTAGAGACACCAACACCAGATGAGCTGTCTGGATCCTTTGTGCTCTCTGTGAACCCCTTTCACCAAGCAGCTATGTTTTCACAAGTCCAACTTGTTTTCTTGGTACCTCCAGCCCTATAGGTGGTAACTATTTCTAGAAGTTTCCACATCTGTGATACCTTAGAATTTTCTCTTTGTTCTTTCAGTTACCTAGTTAACAATTTTATACCTACTTAACAGTTCTTTATATTAAAGGACAATTATATGTACTCTGTTCAAATAACTGTTGTGCTTTCTGTCTCCTAACTGGACATACCCAGATATACATGTACTATATATATATGGTAATGTGTACATGTACTATATATATATGGTAATGTATATACTATATATATATATATGGTAATGTATATGTATATATATATATTATATATAGCATATATGGTATACATATATAGCATATATGTATATATATTATGTATATAGCATATATGTATATGCACGTATCATATATAAATAATATAAATTATTTATTAGATATATCTGCTAATAACATATTTTTCACCAAGATTTCTTTGGATCTATGCAGTTGCTTTGGAAGGATTTTATTTCCTATATAATTCTAAAAGAAGGATAACAAATTCCTCAGAAGTGCCATTGAGTAGAGTGGACATATTGACTATTAATCATGATGATTTTTGACATAACCTTAGAGGAGAGAAATAAATGTTTGCAGGGTGGGAAATGGTTCCATCTATTTAGGGAGATAGATAGGTTTGACTGGAGCTGTCATTTGGATGAATATGTGCTATAAAGGGCCCGATTTTGATGCTAGTCGAAAGCACCTGACAAGAGTAATTACCCATCACTAGTCTTCTTGGACATTGCATATACTTTATTTCTCTGACTGTAGATAGTAGAGGGGAGGAAACAGTCTCTCTGCAATGAAAGAGGTTACATTATGCTGCACAGGGAGAGAAAAATCTGTAACCTAAAACTGATGCAATTTGAGACTTTTAGTTAATATTCAACAGCTACGTTTTCATAAATTTTGAAACTACTAAGTACTAGAAAATGATGTGAGGTACAGTCTCTACTGTCAAAAAGAAATAGAAATGTCAGTACATAAAATGATAATTCTAACCGGTGTGATGTAGCAGCAGTACTATAGATACAAGTTAACCACTGCAAAGATGATTAATTTTCCAGGATGGAGTAGATTAACAGGGAAGTCACCAGAACTAGGTTCTGAAGTATACTTGCCTTTGTTAGATATATAAGGGGATGAGAAAAAATCCTAGAAAAATGAAGAAGTATGTGCAGAGATACCAAGAGGAGAAGTAGTTTGCCACATTAGAAAAAACTTTGAGTTGTTCAGTGTTCTTAGAGGGGAAAGTGTGAGGAACAATTAATGGAAAATTAAGTGCAGTGTATAGCCTCTTGCTAAGGTCCCAAATAACCTACTCAAGGTTGACTTGAAGAACATTAAGAAGGAAGACTAGCAGTCAACCATAGTCAGTATTTTATTCCCTTTCCACCCCATTTGCTTTTCCAATACAATTGTGCTTCTGAGTCAATGTTAAGTATTGTCACCTAATGAAATGTAGTGACAGTTTGAAGATGTTCATAGAACATGAATAGATGTGATTCATTTGAGACCATAAAGAAATGTCAGTAAATCCTATTTGACCTTTTCTTTTCAAATGATTTTTAGTATATTCAAAAAGAAAAGAAAGTAAAAATCATTTAAGAAGCAAATAGGGAAAAAAATCTGCTCTGGGTCTGCTGTAGCTACAGATTGATCTATGCAGATTCATCACCCTTATGGAGATAGGAGAGGAAGTGGTGGCAGTAGCAAATTTTCCATAGTGATAAAAACTCTCCACTTAGTAATGCAAAACTCTCAGAGTATAAGTTATACCATTTGCCTGGCACCATGCCCGTATATTTTTTTAACCCTACTGCCAGGTATAGAAGGAAGGGTAGGGTGTAAGAACAATGAAATGAAGACACAGAGAAAGCCAGTTTGCCTCTGACAGGAACTTTGCATCACTAAGGCCAATAGGATACAAAGAGATAAGGCAGGGGTATGGGGTGGGAGGGTGAGAGATCAGCCAAAGGACTTGTATGCATGCATATAAGCATAACCCATGGAAACAGACAGTAGGGGGGTGAGGGCATGTGCTGGGGAGTGGGAATGACCGGGGAGAGGTCAATGGGGGGAAAAGGAGACATATGTAATACCTTAAATAATAAAGAATTCAATTTAAAACAAGAGATAAGGCCCTAGCGAGAATAATTATAGGAGGCATATGATTAGAGGCGTTAGGCACCAGAAATGGCAAATTTTCAAGACAAGTTCTGGTGTTTCAAATCAGCAAATAGGCACCAGTGTGTCTCTTCATGTGTAGAAGAAAAAGTATAGTTAAAATGTGTACTTGATTGATAACCTACTCACTGAGTTTTTATAAGGATTATATGAGAAAATATAAAGTCAATACAGTGCCTAAAACAATTAAGTGCTCATTTGAATAATAAATGTCATCTTATTCTTCATCCTACTCTTATTTTTTACTGTTTTTATTTTAAGAGTTTAGGCTCAAAGTAAGAGATAATATCAATGTGTGCAGAGGTCTGTTTTTGATAAAAAATTTTAACTCTTTTTATATTCTAATTATGTTAATTTATAAATCTAAGTAGCAATAATTCAATTAAACAATCTATACATTAATCTTGAAGTTGTATTTAATTAAAATAATTAAAGTAATGATATAATAATAGGGGGTGATGTCAAGATTAAAACAAAGCTAGGAATGACGATTTTGTGAGGGAACAAATATTAATGAACTAAAACAAAACCTATAGAGACAAGTGTCCACTATGGCTGTGGAAGTGGAAAAGAGGAGAATTTGATAGATTTTGCAGAGACAAAAGTGACAGGATTTAATGACAAAATTAATATAATTTTTGAGAAAGAGTGCAATCAAGATGAGTCTCAGCATGCTGGTCTTTTTTTTTTTTTTTAAATATATTTTATTGATTTTTTACAGAGAGGAAGAGAGAGGGATAGAGAGCCAGAAACATCGATGAGAGAGAAACATCGATCAGCTGCCTCTTGCACACCCCCCACTGGGGATGTGCCCGCAACCAAGGTACATGCCCCTGACCAGAATCGAACCTGGGACCCCTGAGTCCGCAGGCCGACGCTCCATCCACTGAGCCAAACCGGTTTTGGCAGCATGCTGGTCTTTAATGAACTGAGAGAGCAAAGGAGTGCTTAGACTTTTTTTTTAACTTTAAATATATATTTTTTATTTTTTAAATTACAGTTGACATACAATACTGGGTACTTTTTCTAGCATATGCTAATGAAGTCACTGATCCAGAGCTTGGAACTGGGTATAGATCTCAGAAACAAATTTCAGGGCAAATGACTTTGGGGTCATTTGCAACATGTGACAGTCCTGATACTATGTTTTTTTGTGTGTTTTTTTAAAAAAAAACATACAAATATGAATAGTATATTTTAATTTTTATCACATCTAGAGTAAACTTTAATGGTTAATCAGTACAATCAAACCCAAGACAACTGTCTCTATTTAGCGATGGAATCTTTTCTATTTTTATTTTCCCCTGATTTATTATATAACTAGTGGCCTGGTGCATGGATTTGTGAATATTGAAAGGAAATTAATTAGAAAGAGTATTTTAATATCACTATTCACTCTTTCTCAATAATAGAAGTGTCAACCAAATTCACAATCAACAATGACAGATCGAAACACACGCATGTGATTGGCGCCAGTGAGAGCTTTAATGTATCATGCATGCGTGAATCAACTGTTTATTTTTAAATTGCCAGTGCGTGTCATATGTACTGGCCATTCAGTTGGTCAGACAGTTGGTCACTTAGTCTTTTATACACTGAGTGGCCAGATTATTATGGTCTCTGAACGCATAATAATCTGGCCACTCAGTGTACATCCTATATAATAAAAGGCTAATATGCAAATTGTCACCTCGACCAGGAGTTTGACCAGCAGGCAGGCTGGCCAACCACCCATGTCCCCTCCCCCTGGCCAGGCTAGCTGGACCCTACACATGCACGAATTCATGCACCAGGCCTCTAATATATATATATATATATATATATATATATATATATATATATATACACACACACACACACACACACACACACTGAGTGGCCAGATTATTATGTGTTCAGAGATCATAATAATCTGGCCACTCAGTGTATATATAGATTGATTTATAACATGTAAGTTTAAGGTATACAATGTGACAATTTGATACATGTATAAATTGTGATATGTTTGGTACAATAGGGTTAGTTAACACTTCTATCACCTCACATAATTACCATTTTGTTTTTGTTGTTATGGTTGTGAGAATAAACAAGTCATCTTTTCTGTCAAAGAACAGTTTAGACAGCCACCATGTTGGCCACATGGCTTGCAGCTCCCCTGGGGGCTGCCATCTTGAAACAGCAAAAGGCAACCCCTCCCTTTGATTTAGCCAATCGCGAAAGACTGTGCACCTCAACTCCAATCAAGAGCAAAGGACAGGTCACATGCATAAGGGATTATAAACCCAAGCAGCCCGCCTGCTTGGTGTGCACTCGCTTCCAGACCATGTGTGTGCACCCTTCTACATAGAAGTAAATATGTTTGCCTTGCTGCCTGGCTCCTGAGTGTTTGTATTCTATCAGAACCCCTGACTTGGGGGGCTCACCTTATTTCTAACATGGTGAGATCATTAAAGCTCTACTCTCATGGCAACTTTCAAGTACACTATACAGTATTGTCAGTTATATACCATGCTGTATCTTAGGTCCCAGGAACTTATTCATCTTATAATTGAAAGTTTGTACCCTTTGACCAACATCTCCTCATTTCCCTCACCTGTGAGCCCCTGGAAACAACCATTCTACTTTTAGATTTTACCACATATAAGGGAGATCATACAGTATCTGTCTTTCTCTGTCTGACTTTTTTCACTTTGCATAATGCCCTCAAGGTCCACTCATGTTATTCCCTCTTTCTCATTCATGGATGAATAATATCCCCCTGTGAATATATACTATATTTTCTTTATCCATTTATCTTTTGATGGAAACTTGAGTCATTTCTATATTTTGACTATTGTGAATCATACTTCATTAAACTTGGGAGTGCAGATATATCTTTGAAATTCTGTTTTCATTTCCTTTGAATAAATACCCAGAAGTGGGATTGCTGGATCATATGGTAGTTCCAGTTTAATTTCTTGAGAAACCTCAATATTGTTTTCCACAGTGGAAATTTAGATTCCCATCAACATTGCATAAGGGACCCCATTTCTTTACATCCTCACCAACACTTTTCTCTTGCCTTTTTAATAACAGCTATTCTAATAGGTGTGAGATGATCTATCATTGTGGTTTTGATTTACATTTCCCTGATGATTAGTGATGTTGAGCACCTTTTCCTGTACTTGTTGGCCATTTGTATATCTTCTTTAGAAAAATGTCTATTCATGTTCTTTGCCCATTTAAATGAGATTGCAGTGGGTAGGGGTGGGGAGAGATTAACCAGGGAACTTATATGCATATATGAATAGCCCTTGAACACAGACAATAATGTGGTGTAGGCCTAGGAGGGGTGGGTGTAGGGTGGCGGGGTAAATGTGAAAAAACAAAGGGGACATATGTAATACTTTCAACAATGAAGATACATTTAAAAATAAATCAGATTATTGTTTTTGCTATTGAGCTGTGTGAATACCTTATATATTTTGGATATTAACTACTCATCAGATAAGTGATTTGTAAATATTTTCTCCCATTCTGCATCCTGTCTTTTTATTTTGTTAATTTCTTTTGCTATGCAGAAAGTTTTTAGTTTGATGCAGTTACTTGGTGATTTTGCTTTTGTTGTTTGTGTTTTTTGGTGTCATATAAAAAAAAGCTATTGCCATTGTCAAGACCAATATCAAAGGATATTTTCCTCTAAGTTTTTTTTTCTAGGAATTTTATGGTTTCAGGCTACATTTAAGTCCTTACCCTATATTGAGTTAATTTTTATGAGTGTAGATAGGGGTCCTATTTTATTCTTCTGCATGTAGGTATACAGTATTCCCCAGCATTATTATTTTTTTTTTAATCCTCACCTGGGCATATTTTTCCATTGATCTTTTAGAAAGAGTGGAAGTGAGAGGGAAAAACACAAAGAAACATCGATGTGAGAGAAACAGATCATTTGGTTGCCTCCTGCACAAGCCCTGACCAGGGCCCAGGACTTCCAGGGCCCAGGCCAGGGAGGAGCCTGCAATCAACAAGGTACGTGACCTTGACCAAAATCGAACCCGGGACACTTTGGTCCGCAGGCTGACACTCTATCCACTGAGCCAAACCAGCTATTGCCACAGCACTATTTATTGAAGAGACCATCCTTTTTCCTTTGTGTATTCTTGGCTCCCTTGTCAAATATTATTTGACCATATATGCATAGTATTTTTTCTGGGGTCTTGATTGTCTTCCATTGATCTATGTTTCTGTTTTAATGTCAGTGCCATGCTCATTGATTACTATAGTTTTGTAATATAGTTTGAAATCTGGTAGGTATCCAGAAAAGGGCTTCCTGGGTCATATAGTAGCTCTAGTCTTAATTTTTTGAGGAGCCTCCATACAGTTTTCCAGGATTTAATGACAAAATCAATATGTTTGCCCTAGTGGCTGCACCAATTTACAATCCTGTCAGCAGTGTGCAAGGGTTCCCTTTTCTCCACAACCTCTCTAACACTTGTTATTTCTTGTCTTATTCATCATAGCCATTCTAATGTGTGTGGAGTGGTATCTTATTGTGGTTTTGATTTGTAGTTCCCTTCTAGCTAATGATGTTGATAATTTTTTCATATATCTGTTGGCCATCTGCATGCCTACCTTGGAAAAGTATCTGTTTAGGTCCTCTGCCCATTTTAAAAATCAGATTGTTTTTCTGTTGTTGAGTTGTAGAATTTTATGCATAGTTTGGACGTTAGCCCCTTATTGTATGTATCATTTGCAAATATCTTCTTCCATTAGCTGGTTGCCTTTTTGTTTTGTTGATGGTTTATTTTGCTGTGCAGAAGCTTTTTAGTTTGATATAATCCCATTCATTAATTTTGCTTTTCCTTTCCTTTCCTTTGGTATCATGTTCACCAAGACTCCTCTGAAATCAAGGTCCATAAGTTTAGTGCCTATGTTTTCTTCCCTGTATCTTACTGTTTCAGGTCTTATATTCAAGTATTTAATCCATTTTGAGTTATTTTTTTCTGTTTGGTATCAGGTGGCAGTCTAATTTTAATATTTGCATGTGAATTTCCAATTTTCTGAATAACAATTATTGAAGAGACTTTCCCATTGTATGTTTCTGGATCCTTTGTCAAAGAAGGAAGGAAGGAAGGAAGGGAGGGAGGAAGGAAGGAAGGAAGGAAGGAAGGAAGGAAGGAAGGAAGGGAGGGAGGGAGGGAGGGAGGAAGGAAGGAAAGAAGGAAGGAAGGAAGGGAGGAAGGAAGGAAGCTGGAGTGTAAGCTACCAACTTTCTTTTTTCTCCATATTTTTGGGGGGCTATTTGGGTCTTATGTGGTATCTTACAAATTTTTGGATTGTTTTTTCTAATTTTGTTAAAAATGACATTAGGATTTTGATAGGGATTACATTGAATCTATAGATGGCTATGGGTAGTATGAACATTTTAATAATATTAAGTCTTCTGATCCATGAACACAGGATATCTTTCCATGTGTTTGTGTCTTCTTCAGTTTCTTTCCTCAATATCCTACAGATTTCAGTGTATAGATATTTCACATCCTTTGTTATAGTTGATCAAATGTTTGAATGAGAACAGAGAAGAAAAAATAACCATCCTTTGTAGAGCTGACCAAGTAAAATCAAATATAGTAGATGGTACTTTTAAAAAAATAATTTAAAATACTAGCAGAGTTAGATATGGTATTTTGAGTAAGATACCCTTCTCCTGAGAATTCATTTATTAAAATGGCAATTTTTAAAACATCTTATCTTGGGGAATATTTGATATTAGGGAACAGAAACCCACTTAAAGAAACTCAGAATAAAAGTGACTATGCAAAAAAAAAAATTGACTTTGCTGCAAGGGTAGAAGGATTCTCCTAGAATCTGATTTCTGTAGATTATAGCATATTGCCACAGATTCAAATCAAATGTGTAGTTTATCTTTGCTTAGGTTTCAATAAAGCAAAACACAATAAAGCCTTCTTCTTCTGCAATGCTGTTGAAGCTATACCATTGGCCAGTATGCAATGTATTATCACCTGATTAAGAGTATACAATGTTTTAGAGGCCATCCATAGCAGCCATCTACACTAATAAAAGATTAATATGCAAATTGACCGTACCTTCACGACGCCCACCACCCAATCAGGAGTGGGTATGCAAATTAACCCAACAAAGATGATGGGTTAATTTGCATATGCAGGCTCTGAGTGGCCGGGGGCATGGCGGGACTCTTGTGTCATCGCCATGGCGATGATGCAGGTGTTCTGCACTGCCCCAGCCGCTCTGAGCCTCTGGGCAGCATGGGAAGGCAGAAAGGTGGCTCCGGGCCAGAGTGAAGGCAGTGCCGGCAGCCAGGTGAAGGAAGGCCCATTCTTGCATGAATCTTCATGCATCGGGCCTCTATTCTTAAATAAGTAAGATTTACGGTTGATTCTTTAAGATTGTAGTTATCATGAATTCTCACAGATATTATGACCTTCCAATGACATACTGCAATTAATCACCAGATTGCTTTAACGGATATTACCATTGGTGCTTATTTGAGGTCTTCATCAATTACAGTAGAAATGTGTAAGGTATACCTGCACACAGATGTTGGCCTAATGGGCAGATGACAGGGAACTCCACTGTTTTCTTTTTTATTTAAATATCTTTAAGTCTTATCTCTGATAGCTTCCCCTGTCACCTCTTGGTAAGTAGGACTAATACTGGCTGCAGCAAAATTATACTTCCCATTTATCATGCTAATTGCAATTTAATGAGGAGAGGCCTGAGGCTGGAAGACTTGTCTACCTAGAGTCCTATTGGAGTGGAGTTTATTATGGTAATTAATACACCCTGTGATAATTAAATTGCTTTACTAGATAGCTACTGTAGCTATCATAAAAATTCACTATACCAAAACTTTATTGAGGGTATTGAAAGAGCAGTTCTGAAAATTATGTTATCTGGAGTTTTTTGTGTGTTTTTCTAGGGGAAATTATAGTTTGTATTCCACTTTCATATATTTCTCCTCAGAGCAAGACTGGCTACATTCTTTGTAGAGGCCAGTTCAAAATGAAAATGCAGGGCCTCTTTTTCACAAAGCACAAAGCAAGTCCCATAAAGGCATTAAAATATAAAGCTTGTTCTTTCTTCCACATATACTCTCTGCCCATAGACATGCTTCATTGTCCCATTGAACTTCACTTACGAAGCATAAGATCAAAGATAACAGGCCTGAGTATGTGGTCCTGTGTGCCCACTCAGGTTGATTGCATTCCTGTCCAGCTAGCCCTGTCTCAGACAGCAGAAGTGCAGAAGGCAAACCATTTTTATAGAGTTGAGACCGAGCTAATCTCATGCTAGACTTTGTAATGCAATAAAGTATAAAGGAAATCCAGTCAAGTTTGGGCTATCAGACAACTGGAGCTCAGGCTGGGGAAAACCTCGGGAGGGTAACCAGGACAATAAAAATGAACCAGCAATGAGGGTACCTATCTCAATGAGGAAGTTGCCAATGTTTCCTGCTATGACAGGTAGTAATTCCAGGACATGGTCATATCAAAGCCCTTTAGAAGGAACAAAAAAGTTAAAATAACAGAATAATGAGTAGTTTAAACTTACTTATAATTACAGGTAGTTATTGCATTAACACAGACATACTTGCATATTCCAACTGAATAATAGTAAACTTTTCCAAGCTTTCCATTTTCCCACTTCATACAAGTTTTGGAACTATTACAAAGATGAGTTTGAATAAAAATAGGATAAAATGTATTTTTAAAGGTGCACTGGCTTTCATTGTGAGTAAATTGTTTTTCACTTTTTTTGCTTACTTTAATGACTAATTTGTTTCCTTCCTCATTGTTGGATTAATTCAGTAGGACCTAGAATATTATTCTACACATAAATGGTGGTCAGTAAATGCTTATGGAAATAATCTATATATATAAAATCCAAGCGACCATTAAGGTGGAACAACCAGAATGACCAGAATGTCCAGTGGCTATGACGTGCACTGCGGCAGCCAACCAGCCTGATCTGGGCCACAATCGGCCCCACCCCCAATTGGCCACAAACACCCTGATTGGGGGCGGGGCCTACCGCCAACTGCCCTCCCCCCGCCCCCCAGCTGGCCCCACTCCCAATCGGCTCCCCACCACCCCTAAATCACTGCCTGGCTCCCTGGTGCATGTACATTTAGTGAAAGCACAAGAAAATAATTATCAGTCCCTCTGTCCCTGACAACAGTCTCCAGGGGGCTCTGCTAATCCTGCAGCCAAGGTGTGGAATTCTCCCTCCAGGGCCTGCAGCCCAGGAGACCTTCCAAGTTAGCCAGAAAGGCGACCTAAGCATTAAGGGGATGGCGGCCCTTTGCTGAGGAATGTAGAGAGTCTGGGAGGGGGTTTTGTGAAATTGCAGTGCCTTGCAGATTAGGTGAGCTTTCAATCTCTCTTTAAAAGGGGCAGAGAAGAGAACCCTCAGGCTGCCAGGAGCAACAGCGAAGGGTAGGCACATTCAAAAACAGAAAAACTTTTAAACAAACAGACATGAAGATCATATTGGGAAACTGAGGGCAGAGCCCCAGGAAGAACACAAAAATCATTAAAGGGCCATCATCCATTTTGATACACGTTTGCAAACAACACATCAACAACTTTATCTCATGGCATGTGAAATGCAAAACAGTTCTGTTGTGTGTTTTCTTTTGGCCATTCTTAAAGTATAATTAGATCCAGCTGGAGGAAAGCTATAGCTTCCAACATTAGACCCCCGCTGGCCCTGCCCCTGGTCGGCCCCCATTGGGGCCGCCGGACGGATCCCTCCCGTGCATGAATTCATGCACCAGGCCTCTAGTTATACATAATTTACTTTCTACAATATGTTGCTAGAAATCCTCTTAGGAATATGTTCCCAAGAACTAAACATCCATTGAAATCAGAGTACTAATAATACTCTACTTCCACAATGAAGTGGAGTTTGGATATTTATATGTAGAACACCAGTAATAATAAGTAAACAACAGCTTTTCTGAGAGACTATTCTTCTCTAATTTTCTGATGTAGGTTATGATTTAGATGAGAGAGTAATATGTTTGTATCACAAAAACATTTATAATAATAACAATAGTAATAATTTAATCACACAGAATATCCTGCTCCTCACAAGTTTACTATAAAATATCACTTGAATTTAAGTTCTTTATTTAGTTTTGTGCAGTGAGATTAGAAAGACAAACACTATTTGGAATGATTTTTATGGCTTGTTGGAGAAATATATTTATTTATTCACTCAAAAGTGATATATCAAGTGCCTTCACAGCACTAGGCCCTGGGAATATAACAGTGAATGAGATTGGGATGGTTTCTCTCTTCCTGGAGTTTATAGACTGGTGGACTTCTAGAATAATGCTCTATACTGTTCATCTCAGGCAGGTCCACAGGCCTGTGCCTTAAGAAGAATCATGCATCTGAAGATAGAATTGAACTGAAACTGGGCTTTAAAGTAACTAGCCATGGTCAAAGTCAATTTCCAACAGTTCATTATTTTAAGTGGTTTCCACATTAGTTAAAAGGAAGAGGAGATAATAGGAAGAAAAGAAATATTGATAGATTTCTAAGTTTGGGCTAAGTTTGGTAAGTATAAAAAATGAAGTGTAGTTAATAAAGCACAAAGCAGAAGATTTCCTCTTAACTCATAGTTATTATACATCATAATTAGAGAGGGGACTTGCTGCTCCCTGTACTAGATTAATAGCCTGGGCATTCATCTCTTTGACCTCAACTGGAGCAGAAGCACCAGGCAACAGAAGCAGAAATTGAGTAAAAAGAAGTACTCTCTAGTATTTCATCTGGACAGGGAAATTAAAAAGAGAAGGCACTTAAATTGTAGAGGAGAATGTGAAAGGAAAGGATGGTGCTTTTTTCTTCCCCTTGACAGTCCTGGCCTTTGAGAACATGCTGGTAGCTCTTGGGTCACTAGGCTTAGTCATTCCTCTTTTCTTTTAAAAAAAAATAAATTTATTGATGTGACTTTGGTTCATAGGATCATGTAGATTTCAAGTTTACAATCCCATGATACATGATCTGTATATTGCATTGTGTGCCCACCATCCAAAGTCAAATCAATTTCCATTCCTCTTTTCAATTACAGGAACATGCTATTAACCAAGGAATGGAATGGGGAGAGCAATTCTTTTGCAGAGAGAAGAAAAAGAGAGGGGAATATTTTTCACATGGAGAAGAAGGCATATCTGTCGGGAACACAGAGTGAAATGCAAGGTAACTTTTTCCTGCCCCTATTATTTTCATTTTAAACACTGTGAAATCCATTGGTGTTTCAACAGGTTTACAAAATAATGGAGAGCAGGCCTTGGAATATGCAACTGTTTTCTGGAGAATGTGTATTCTACTGAAGGGTATATAAATAAATGGGGATATTTGAGCATATGTGAGTAAATATCTGAGGTATTCATTTAAAAGAATAAACATGCTTATTAGTGCTGTTGTCAGAGAGAAAAATTGGATTGAATGTTCCATAAGTTTTTCATATACTTCTCCAAGAATCTCGCTATTTATGGCTTTAGTGTATGTACAAGGAATGCAAGTAAATTTCAAGTTATTATAACTTTCATATAGCCATGAGTACTGAACATTATGATCTAGGAATTTGTCAGAAGTCCCTTTCAGGTCTGTCTCCATTAGTTTATTAAAATGCTGATTGAAAGTGAATGTTTCTCCTGACCCTATTGTTGTCATGTATCAAACTAAAAAAGCAAAGTAAACAATTATGTTTTCAAACTTAATCAGGTGGCTATTTTAGAAGCTCTTTCCCTGTAATGAAACACAAATCACTATCAGATGCAACTATCGATATTGATGGGTAAAGAGAATTCTTTTGTGTTTAGTAATTTGCCACATTTCTTAATATGAAAAAGCCAAGAGTAAAAAATTAATTGAGATAGTTGATCCTGGACTACTGGATTCTCTATTCCTTTGTGAGAATGCTTTGAGGACTGGAAGTTTTTAATGTCACGATAACACAACGTAAGACTACTTGGATTTTCATTTCACATTCTTCCTCCAATATAGTCTATTGGGAGGTTTTCTTTTTGGGTTCTACCTCTGATATCAGGGAATCATTGTTTTTATGCACTCATGATATTTTTAAATGTTTCAAGTTCTGAGGACATGCTTTTTAATCCTGGTTAGGGCATGAGCCTACATGTCTGAAATTTAGTCAAGTAGTTCACCTCTTTGAAATTTTCATCTCTCTTCTTAAACTAGCTACTAATAACGTGGTTCATAGTCATGGCTTTACTTTTTGAAGAAAACTCATAAAGCAATTTGAAATCAGGATCTCAAATACTCAATAGGATTAAAGTTATTAATAAGATAAGCTATAATATCAATTTCTTCATGTAACAGAAGTGTTCCCACAGAGCTGTGTTTATTTTTTAATTGAGTAATATTGCAATGGGACTAGAAACTTTTGAAATGTGATTCTTTTAATTGGATGACTTTTAATTTAAATTCATATGAATCAAAAATTGAAAGTATAAGTTTTACTTAGCTCAGATGTGTGTGCATGCATTCTTACAGGTAGGCTGGACTAAAATAAGATAATAGAGACCCTACCCCAGAAAAGCTTCATGGCCACTGTTCCTCAATAAAAATAATATTAAATGGTAGAAAATTCTGATTTTTTGTTATTATAAAAGCAACTACTCTAAGGCTTTCTTTGAAATATAATTCATAATATTTTCAATAAATATCTTCACAGGGCCTTGCTTTACTGATGGCCCTGAGCACAAAGCATAGTATGAATCTTGGTATCCACATCAAATTTGCTCAATTTTAATAACATTAACCAGATATTGACAAATCTGTCTCAACTGTATGAACAAAGCTTCAGAGCGCACCTTTTAAAAGACTTGATTTTCTAAGTGTTTGTTTTCCACCTAGTTTATCCTCTTAGTCTCAGTGGGAAGGAGAAAATTTCAGTGAAATATGTGCTCAGTTTCTTATTTGGTCCCTAATGAAATTTGTACGTGAAAAGACTGTCTTTTGGAAAATTTTAGCATTAAAAAGAAATATTTGACTGCAGTTATTTTTTAAACCCAAAATAAAATATATCTGGTGAAAATGTCCAAATCATAGAGTTGCAGAACTTTCCAATAATCATCCCTAAAAATAAATTAAAATGCTTCGTTTTCTCTGTATTTTTTTTATAATCTCATAGAGCCTGGTATGGGGAGAATATTATGAGTTTCTCCATTAAATGTGTTCTCACTGCACATTAATGCCTAGTGTTTTATAGGCTTGCAGTTGTCTTCTGGAGAGGTTTATACAGTTTCCAGCTGACGTGGTAGTGGCAGAAGCTAATGAACTAAACTCACTGCTCACCAACATGACTGCGTTTGTTTGATTTACGCTTCTGTGTGTGTGGGTTTTTTTTTCTCCTCTCCTTTGCATTTTTGCTTCCAAGGCAACTAAGGCCAATAATGAGGACTGCCTGTGGCCATTTTTAGCCTAATATTATTCAAAAAGGATGGTCCCAGATTGGAGCTACTGGAGCAAAGGAACAGGAGGGAGAATGAAAATGACAGCCATAGATCAAAGCCACATTTCAGAAAAGAAACTGTAATCTAGAACATTTGAAGGATTACCACAAGTCAGGGCTGAAAGTGGCAGCACAGACGAGGGAGGACTCTTGGAACAGGATGTAGAAATAAAACCCTGTAAGGGTAGAAACCATAGGGAAAGCTACCGAGTCCATATGGAACTGACGGGCAGGACAAAAAGGGAGACAAAAGGACTTTAAGAGCACAGATGAATACCAATATTAGAGATGAGCCCATACGAATAATTCTAATATTAGAATAATAATAATAACATTAGTATTATAAGAATAAACTTAATATTAGAGATGGGCATGTGAGAATGCACTGTAACTGTGTAACAGAAATCAGAGGAAAATAAGCAACAGAGAGAGCGAAGGAAAAAAGAGAGAAAATGATGACTACTGATGTGTTATTGAAGGTAAAACTAACAACAGTTAGATTTGTGTCAGTGTGACAATTCTGGACTACATTTATTTATTTGTGTTTTTATTTATGATATTCTATTTATAGAATAATCTGGGTTCAGAGACCAAAGTACAAGTCAAGGAGCTAGTACTTCTTTGTTTTACGATTATGGCCATGTCTGAGTCTCAGTTTGCTTGTTTGTAAAATGAGTTTGAAAGATACTGAGACTTTGAGGTGTGTATGTGTGTGTGTGTGTGTGTGTGTGTGTGTGTGTGTATGTGTGATATAAAAAGATACAATATTTAAATATAACACGCTTCATATATTTCCAAAAATATTTTGAAGATTTTTATAATATTAAAATATGCACAGAATGAGAAAGTTATGTGGCCTAAAAGCAGAGATATGATACATATAGGAAGATATAGATTCATATAACAAAGAAAGTGAAAAGCAATACTTAACTAAAGTGAGTACTAAATTTAGCTCTGAGTTTCCTGGTAGCAGAGGAAAGGGCAAAGCAGGGTGATTTATGGAGTTTTCACAGATAAAAAGAAGTGTACAAGTTCAAGTAAAAAGACCAACATTTAAAAATTTCCTTTTATAATTCATCATACAGAGTAAAGGTCAACGAATGAAACAACATGGGGCAAATTCAGTCTTTTGCCTCTCCTTGTAAATAAAGTTTTATTGGAATACAGTTATGCTTTTCAGATTTTCTGTTGTCTATGGTACCTTCTTGTTGTAATGGCAGAATTGAGTAGTTGGGACAGAGACCCTATGGCCCACAAAACCTAAAATATTTGATGTCTGAATCTTTACAGAAATAATTTGTTACCCCCTGACATAGAACTTACTAAAAAGAATACTGAGTTAGCCATAGCTGGTTTGGCTCAGTGGATAGAGTGTCAACCTGCAGACTGAAGTGTCCCAGATTCTATTCTGGTCAAGGGCACATGCCCGGGTTGCAGGCTCCATCCCCAGTAGGGGGGATGCTGGAGGCAGCTGATCAATGATTCTCTCTCATCATTGTTGTTTCTATCTCTCTCTCCTTCTCCCTTCCTCTCTAAAATCAATAAAATTATATTTTAAAAAAATACTGAATTAAATAATGTACATTCTGTCAAATGATGGCTAAAGAAATTACTCAAACTTCTCTCAGGAGATGTCTTTTATTAGTACCATATAAATATCCAAGATAGCAGTTTAACTCGTGTTTTAGTGAAGCCATGAGGGGGCACGTGTGCACGTGTATGTTGTGGCAGGGCAGGGAGGCTCTTAAGATCAATATACTTTAAGATTTTTGCTCTCTGTTTTTTTTTTATGCATATATTGTGGAGCACTACTTAGTTCTGAGAAAAAGTATTTTTTTATTTCCAGATTTCTTGAGATATAATTACTGTATAACATTGTATAAGTTTAAAGTGTACATGTTGATTTGATACAATTATATGTTGCAAAATGATTACCAGCATAGCATTAGCTAACACATCATTCATGTTATGTAATCACCATTTCTTTTTTGTGGTGAGAATATTTAAGATTTACTCTCTTAGCATATTTCAAGTATATAATCCTATATTATTAACTGCTAGAGGCCCAGTGCACTAATTCATGCACTGGTGGCTCCAGCAGGCCCACCCCGATGGGGGCTGACCAGGGGTAGGGCTGGCCCGGGCAAGGGTCTGTGGTTGTTCTGGTCGTTCTGCCTTTCAGTCACTGGGCTTTTATTATATAGGATAATCACCATGCTGTACATTAGCTCCCCACAACTTATTCATCTTATAACTGGAAGTTTGTACCCTTAGCCCAATATCTCCCCATTTCTGCTACCCCATAGTCCCTGGTAACCACCATTCTCCCTGTTTCTATGATTTTGGATTTTTTAGATTCCACATGTAAGTGATATTATATAGTATTTGTCCTTTTTTATCTAATTTAGCATAATGTACTCAAGGTCCACCAAAAAACTGTTAGAATTAATTTAGTAAAGTTCAGGATTTGTGACAAGGTGGCAGTTCTGGACTACATACAGAAAGCAGTTTCATTTCTAAACACTAATAATGCAATATCTGAAAAAAAAAAAAGAAAACAATCCCATTCACAATAACATCAAAAATAATTAAATACTTAGGAATAAATTTAACCAAGGAGGCAATAGGGTTGTATACTGAAAAACTATAATACTTTGATGAAAAAAATTGAAGAAGATATGAACAAATGGAAAGATATCCCATTATCATAGATTGGAAGAATTAATGTTGTTAAAATATACACATTACCCAAAGCCATTTATAGATTCAGTGCAATCCCCATCAAGATTCCAATAGCATTTTTTATAGAAATAAAAAAATGTCTAAATTTTATATGGAGCCACAAAAGACTTTGAATATCCAAAGAAATCTTGAGAAAGAACAAAGCAGGAAATAAATATTAGAGATTTTTTTCTAGATGCTACATAAGATATATTCATTTTATGCCAGACACAAACAAGAGAGTATGGAGTTCCTAGAAACTATAGGCTGACATTGTGTGTCATTAAGGAAGAGAAACCTTAGAAGAAAATAGAAACAGGGGAAGGCAAAGAAAAAAATGGTAAATAAATGAATGTTTTCTAGATCAATCCTCAAATAAAATTTACTCTATCTCTGGTCTTTCTGACATCACAAAGTTTAAAAGCTGTAATTGAGTAAACCAGTTTGAAAAGTTTTATGCTATTTTGAATAAAATATTAATGATAAACTAGTCATCTTTTAGTACATATAGGGAAGTGAGAGAATTTGAAGAAATGGTTAGTTAATAAATATTAGAAATCTCACCTGAACTTTTGATTAAGTCAGAGTCTGCTTATAGTAGAAATCTCTGAAAATGCCTAGAAGGTAAAGATAGCATGGGCTGCACTCACATGCTTTATGTGCTTGCTGGACAGATGGCAAAGGTAACATTCTCTTAGGAAAACTCAATGGAATCTCCCTTAGAGAACCATTATCACTTTGTAGAAAGGAAGGCTTCAAGGGATATTGCAAACCATTAAAAAGAAAAGTTTATCAGAGCCTTCATTGAATAATAATGATTGTTCCTGTTTAGTGCAAATGAGGTACAGCAGGGAGCTCTGGGAAAATTAGATTGTCATGGTAACTGGTAACACTTCTTTTTTTCTACTGGAAGTCAAGATAGTCCAAGAGGCAAAGCAAAGCCATGTTTCCTTATAGACTTTTCCCAAGTAAATGAAATAGAAAAAGAGAAATAAAAGGAAGATCTGGCATACGCTTGAATGCTGTTCTGCCCACAAATATAACAGATTTCTAAGAAAATACTATTTTGCATAATTAGCTGACTCAGGGAAGTGAAAATGGCATCTCATTTATAATATAATTGATCCGATACAAGTGGATAGGTGATTATTTTATAATCAAAGTCTGAGAAACTGCTGCCCAAAAAAACATATTCGGATTAAAGTTACAATGAAAATTAAATTCTTTAAAGACAACATTTAACATTTAGTACGAGGAGAGATTGTTTTTCTTTTGGAATTGGCTATGAACTGAAACATGAAAAGCAATATTTAAATACTCTTTGAAAGGCACCTGAGCTTCCTGAGCCTAAGTTTGCTTACTTATGAAATCAGCTACTTGGGAGAGAGTTCTATTATTAAAACATTTCTCTCGATAAAAGCCTACAAGGGAACTAAACCTATAAAGAGGTAAAATTGCAGTCTCAGGATGGAGCCTTAGCAGGAGGCTCAGACACAGAGCTGCTGGGCTTCCTTTCTTCTTCGTAATTGTCCTTAAGACATTTTATAGAAAATAATTGACAGACATATGTCTTAGCTTCTGCGTTTTAAATAGTCACACATGAAATGTCTTAATTGCTCTTAACAGGAACTATTCTCCATCTGGTAGCAGCTTTCCAAATGGCTCAGGAAGGATGGAGTTACCAACTAAATCAGAGTAATCAACTGTAGGGCTGAATGGGTTGATGTTTGACGTAGATAATTCTGCCTTTTAGTTTCTGGAAGTAAGTAACCCAATTCTAGAGAGCTTGCTTTACAAATCTTATGAAAACCTATGCTGTCATACATTGCATAATAATGTTTTGGCGATGGCCAATTGCATATATGCTGGTGGTTCCACAAGATTATAATAGGGCTGGAAAAATTCATATCACCCAGTGACATCATAATGACATAGTGCAAAGCATTACTCACGTGTTTGTGGTAATGCTGGTGTAAACACATCTGCAGTACTGCCAATCATATAAAAGCATACCACATACAATTATGTATATCACATAATGTTCCATAATGATAATAAATGACTGTTTCCAGTTAAATTATCATTCTATACCTTTTATTTTTACCCTCACCTGAGAATATGTTTTTATTGATTTTTAGAGAAAGAGGAAGGGAGAGAGATAGAGAAAAACATCGATGTAAGAGAGACACATAGATCTGTTGCTTCCTGTATATGCCCTGACTGGGGTAGGAATTCACAACCTAGGTATGTGCCTGAGAATCAAACTTGCAATGTTTTGTTTTATGTGACAATGCTCCAGCCAACTAAGCCAACGTGCTAGAGCCGATACTATACTTTTTTTTTCCTATTGCTCTTTTTAAAAAAGATTTATTGTTGAGATTATTACAGATGTCCCTCTTTATTCCCCTCATAGCTCCCCTCCACCCAGTTGCCACCCCACCCCATTCCCTCACCACCCTATTGTCTGTGTCCATAGGTACTGCATACATGCATATAAGATATTTGTCTAATCTCTTCCCGCACCCCCCAACACCCCCTTCCCTCTGAGAATCGTCAGTCTGTTCCATTTCCATGCCCCTGATTCTATTCCATTGACCAGTTTATTCTGTTCATCAGATTTTTTATTCATTTGATTTTTAGATTCACTTGTTGATAGATATGTATTTATTGTCACTTTCTTATTCATAATTTTTTATCTTTACCTGTTTCTTCCTCTTCTTACAGAATACCCTTCAGCATTTCTTATAAAACTGGTTTGGTGATGATGAACTCCTTTATCTTTTTCTTATCTGTGAAGCTCTTTATCTGACCTTCAATTCTGAATGACAGCTTTGCTGGATAGAGTAATCTTGGTTGTAGGTTCTTGCTATTCATCACTTTGAATATTTCTTGCCACTTCCGTCTGGCCTGCATAGTTTCTGTTGAGGAATCAGCTGACAGTCGTATGGGTGCTCCCTTATAGGTAACTGTGTTTTTCTTGCTGCTTTTAAGATTCTCTCTTTGATTTTTGCACTTGGCATTTTAATTATGATGTGTCTTGGTGTGGTCCTCTTTGGATTCTTCTTCTTTGGGGTTCTCTGTGCTTCCTGGACTTGTAAGTCTATTTCTTTCACCAGGTGGGGGAAGTTTTCTGTCATTATTTCTTCAAATAGGTTTTCATTATCTTGCTCTCTCTCTTCTTCTGGCACCCCCATAATTCAGATGTTGGTATGCTTGACATTGTCCCAGAGGCTCCTTACACTATCTTCATATTTTTGGATTTTTTTTTCTTTTTGCTCTTCCAGTTGGGTATTTTTTGCTTCCTCATATTTCAAATCATTGACTTGATTCTTGGGATCCTCTAGTCTACTGTTGAATCCCTGTATATTATTTTTTATTTCAGTCAGTATATGCTTAATTTCTGACTGGTCCTTTTTGACATTCTCACTAAAATCCTTGAAGGACTCACTAAAATCCCCAGAAGTTTCTAGAAGATTATTGAGTAACCTTATAACTGTGGTTTTAAAATCTATATCCAGTAGTTTGCTTTCTTCCATTTCATTCATTGTGACATGTTCCTTTGTCTCCGCATTTTGGCTGCTTCCTTGTTTGTTTCTATGTACTGGGTAGCTGCTAAGTCTCCTTGAGTTGATAGAGAGGCCTTGTGTGGTAGTTGCCCTATAGGGCCCAGTGGTTCAGCCTCCCCAGTCACCTGAGTTGGGAACTCTAGATGCACCCCTTTGTGGGCTGTGTGCACAGTCTTGTTGTAGTTGAGCCTTGATTGCTGTTGGTATCACTGGGAGGAATTGACCTCCAGGCCAATTGGCTGTGGGGACCAGCTGCGACTACAGTGGGAGAGCTGCTGTGCAGGAGACACCCTTATGGGGCAGTACTTGCTTCAGTGGGGCTTTGGCGCTCACTGAGTCTGCCCCTTGAATGTGTCACTTATGGATGTGTAGAGTTGTAATCTGGTATGGTCTGACACTGACCACTGGGTACACTGGCTCTTGGGTCTCCAGGGAGGTGCAAAGTCAGCCACTGCCTGGTGCCACCCAGCAGGAGCTACAGTGAAATCTGCAGATTCCTCCTCTTTGTATCAGGTTTGGAAGTGCTCAGAAGAGGCCCAGCTGTGAAGCAAGGCAGGCTGGTGCTGGTGCTGGCCTTGGGCCTTTTATTGATAGCTTTGGGGCTCCCTGACACAGCTGCAGCTTGTTTGACAGGTTTTAGGCCATTCATATGCAAAAGCCGCTACTCACAGTTTGGGTGGGGTTGTTAATTGGGTGGGGCAGGGGCTCAGGGAATCTCTAGGGTGGAGCAAACAGAAATGGCTGCCAGTCAGCCCTGCACCCACCAGGGAGGTCCCAGCACAGGAACAATGACCACTGAAAGCACCTATATCTGGAAGAAAGCAGTCCCTGCATTCCTGCCCCTATGACAGACAATCCAGTTTCTCCCTGTATGTGTATGGGTCCCCCACAGCCTCACCCTGGCACTGGAGCTCAGAGCAAGCAGGAGCTTGTAAGTTCAGGTCGTGGTGCTGGCCTTTTAAGAGAAGCAGCTGGGTCTCCAGCAGCCTGTGTGTCATTCAGCCCCAATCCGCACTGGTTTTCACAGTCTGTAGTTCTTATTGCCTGTAGGGACTTCTTTCCCCAGCTCTGGGACCCTGGGCTTGGTGTCTGGTATTGGGCTTGGAATCCTTATTCCTCCAGGCGTCCTCTGCAGAAGCAATCTCCCTCCTGATTAAAAAAGCAGCACACCCAGGTGCTGGACCAGCCCGTTCTGCGCCTCTGCACCCCCTACCAGTCTCAGTGTGCTTTCTTCTTTACCTCTCTAGTTGCTGTACTTCCACTCAGCCAGCTTTCCAGCGGTTCTAGATGATGGTTGTTCTGTATTTTAGTTGTAATTTTGATGTGGTTGTGGGAGGCAGCAAGTACAGGCGTTTACCTATGCTGCCATCTTGGTTCCTTGATACTATACTTTTTATCCTTATTTCAGTTTACTCTTTCAACTTATTAAAAAAGGAAGTTTGCTGTAAAAATGTATGCGTGTTATGCTGGCAGGAGCCTCTCACATCATGTTGACCGTGTCTCTTTATTGCATCATTTTCTATTGTGCTAGACTTAATCTCATGTTGTTTTGTTCATTACGACCCCTGAGTGTAAAAAATCTGCTGCTAATGTTGCCAGTAAGAGGCCCCATCAAGTGATTGACCTGAAAACCAAATTAAAAGTGACTGAGCACTACAAAGGTGGAAAATCAGTGATGATTATTGCTCGCCAGTCAGGCACGTCTCCTTCCACCATAGCTGAGATCTTGAAGAACAAGAACAAAATGATGGAAGCTGTCAATGGATCCTCTTCATTGAAGGAAATGACACTAACATAAATTCAGGAAGGGTCTATATCAGACATGAAGCAAGTTCTAATGACCTGGATGGAAGACCAACCACAGAAACATGTCCCTCTTAGTACAATGATGACCACAGCCAAAGCCAAAAGTTTGTGATGTTTAAAGAAAAGACTGGACCCAATTATAATGTTGAATTTACTGCTAGCTCAGGGTGCTTAAAGGATTCAAGAACCGTTACTCATTAGATAATGTGAAAATGAGTGGTGAGTCTGAGAGTGCTGACGTGAAGGCAGCTGAGGAACTTTTGAAAACCCTAGATATGCTGATTGTGGAGGAAAGTTACTTGCCAGAGCAAATATTCGGTATGGATGAACCCTCTTTATGCTGGAAATAGATGGTGGACTTTCTTTCTCTGTTAAGGACTTTCATGCAGAAGGAGGCCAAAGCAATGCCAGGTTTCAAGGCTTTTAAGGACAGGATAATAGTCTTGCTTGAGGGCAATGTTACATAAAGCCTATAAATTGAAACCCTTTGTGAGAACCATACAGCCTTCAAGCACATCAATAAGCACACACTGCCAGTGTCCTACAGGAGCAATTAAGAAGTCATGGATGGCCCAGATTCTCTTCCAAGAGGACATCCTGAATTGCTATGTCAGCAGAATGAAGAAGTACTGTTTGGAGAATTATAATAGCTTTCAAGATTTTGCTTATTGTTGCTAATGCTCCCAGAAGTCTTCCTTTCATTGGTGATCTTCATCCCATATCAAAGTGGTGTTTCTCCCTCCAAACAACACCTCTTTGATCCATAGCAGCTTTTATTGCTGCAGCTGAGGAAGATACTGATGCAATTCTGGAAGGATTACAACATCTCTGACTTAATCAAGAACCTTGCTTAAGCTTTGGAAGATGTCACCAAGGAGTGTGTTGAAGAGCATGTGGAAGAAGATGCTCAAGACATTCATCCATAACTTCAAGGAATTTGCAAAGGATGAAGAGGTTGCAAACATCAACAGTACTGTAGCTGAGATGGCAAACAGCCTTAACCTAGGTGTGGATGAGGATGACATTGAGGAGCTCCTAGAGGTGGTTCCTGAGGGGCTGACTAATGAAGAGTTGTTGAAACTGGAAGAAGAGGCATGAATTTACACTGACAATATTCAAAGTAAATATACACTGAGTGGCCAGATTATTATGATCTCTGAACGCATAATAATCTGGCCACTCAGTGTGTGTGTGTGTGTGTGTGTGTGTGTGTGTGTGTGTGTGTGTGTGTATTAGAGGCCTGGTGCATGAATTCGTGCATGAGTGGGGTCCACTCAGACTGGCCAGGGGGAGGGGACATGGGTGGTTGGCTGGCCTGCCTGCTGGTCGAACTCCTGGTCGAGGGGACAATTTGCATATTAGCCTTTTATTATATAGGATATACACTGAGTGGCCAGATTATTATGCGTTCTGAGATCATAATAATCTGGCCACTCAGTGTATTTCTATCATGCAGCGTATGAGAGACCCACAGAGGGGTCTGTGTACCTGGGTTCTTGTACCAAAACACCCCCATATCTGGCAGGTTTATTTGAATAATCCCTTAAGAAGCTGTGGTCATGTTATGTTTTTTTTTTGTTGTTTTTTTTTAATAAAGAACATGGATGTTTTATTTTCTGAGTCCTGCATTTTGTTGTTATCACAAATATATTCATCATTTTGTTCATTCAATAAATATTTATTTGCTGTTGGCTAAGTGAAAGGCATTGTGTTAGGTGCAGCAGAAAAATTTGAGCCCGGTCTTATACTTTTGTAGTTAATCTGTTCTATCCAGCATGGATACTTTTGTATGTGTCTAAAAGGGAAGTACTTTACATCACTTTTTCCTGTTCTATAGTGAGCCCTTCCAATTTGTCAGTCTTCATGGTCTGCCCTGCCCTGGCAAAATATCAATGTTAATGAAGTTGGTAGGGTTGTTGGGAGCACCACGGGCAAAGATGCCAGACATACTATTTCCACTCAACATTCAGCAGTTTTCCAATGCTTGTTACATTGTCATATGCCTTTCGAATGCTGCCATAGTGTTGAAATGGCTGGTTTTGTTAATTTTGTTCAGCTTTCTGGTTGCATTTTGGGGAGAGGATTTGCCCAATTCCTCACTCAGCCGTGGCCAGAGTCTGTTTTGGGCTACCGTATTTTAAGCCATGAGTGGAAAAGTTTTGAGACAATGCTCTTTACAAAATTATTTTTTCCCTCCAAAATCCAGGGTGGTCTCTTCAACTTTTCCACCAATAGCTGAGAGCACAAGGAATCTAGCTGTCCATAAAATATAACTAGAGTTAACCTGTTTTGCAAAGTATGCAGAGTTTTTACATATATGCTAAGTAACTATTAGCAATTATGCTACAGAAGTATTTAAAATGCAATGGGCATAGTCTTTGTTATTAAGTCCCTTCCTTGAGCAGTTGCTTAGAGTAAGTACAACTGAGATGTCAGTGGGAATTTCTCTGAGGAAACTGAAGTCATATGTTGCCTGTAGAATGTCATAGATGGTAAACTGGACTGTGATACAGCTAAAGATCAGTGGATAACAAATAGACCAAGGATAGAAGCAAATCAGCATATAACATTTCCTTCAGTTCCTCCCAGTAGCTTTTTCTAGGTTCCAACAAGTCTGGATTGGAGTTAAGACCACAGCAACACTTGGTAATAATTCTCTCATACATTTATTATATCTCATATATGTCTGTATATTTTATAAATTTAGTATGGGTTATATACAAATATGCTGCAGAGACTATTGATTAAAGATCCCAGACATAGTGAGGTTACATGTTAAATTGCAAATTTATATTCAATAGAGATACAAATAATTTCTGTGCTGTGGAAAAGACAACTCCGCAGCTTACAGTTTAGTGCTTGGCAGACAATTACTGGTTTTGTATTTAAGCTAACAATCTTACCCTAACTTTCTTTATTGAATTGCCTACAAATAGTTATCTCCTTAAACATTCTTTGAATTGGTCTTAACATTTAATTGATTCCTTCATTAATTTTTGAATAAAATTTCTGACGTGAGAGTTACAATTTTAAATTATTGAAAATGATACTTTAGCAATATATTTGCATATGTGTAGAGAAAGGGAGAAGGGGGAAGCGAGAGAGATCATATTGTTTAGTACACTGTGAATAATTATTTCCATGTGATGCGTTCCATTATAATTTTTCATTTTTTATTTTTTTAAATTTCTTTATTGATTAAGGTATTACATATGTGTCCTCATCCCCCCATTACCTTCCCAACCCCCCCCCCACTCATGCCCTCACCCCCCTGTTGTCTGTGTCTGTTGGTGAGGCTTATATTCATGCATACAAGTCCTTTGGTTGATCTTTTCCCCTTACCCCCACCCTCCAATACCTTCTCTCTGAGGTTTGACAGTCTGATTGATGCTTCTCTGTCTCTGGATCTATATTTGTTCATCCGTTTATGATGTTCATTATATTCCACAAATGCGTGAGATCATGTGATACTTATCTTTCCCTGACTGACTTATTTCACTTAGCATAATACTCTCCAGATCCATCCATGCTGCTGCAAATGGTAAGAACTCCTTCTTTTTTACTGCAGCATAGTATTCCATTGTGTAGATGTACCACATATTTTTAATCCACTCATTTGCTGATGGGCACTTAGGCTGTTTCCAAATCTTAGCTATGGTAAATTGTGCTGCTATGAACATAGGGGTGCATATATCCTTTCGAATTGGTGTTTCTAGCTTCTTGGGATATATTCCTAGAAGTGGGGTTACTGGTTCAAATGGGAGTTCCATTTTTAACTTTTTTGAGGAAACTTCATGCTGTTCTCCACAGTGGCTGCACCAGTCTGCATTCCCACCAGCAGTGCACGAGGGTTCCTTTTTCTCTGCATCCTCGCCAGCACTTGTCATTTGTTGATTTGTTGATGATAGCCATTCTGACAGGTGTGAGATGGAACTGCATTGTTGTTTTGATTTGCATCTATCAGATAATTAGTGACTTTGAGCATGTTTTCATATGCCTATTGGCCTTCCTTCTGTCTTCTTTAGAAAAGTTTCTATTTAAGTCTGTTGCCCATTTTTTGATTGGATTGTTTATCTTCCTTTTGTTAAATTGTATGGGTTCCCTGTAAATGTTGGAGATTAAACCCTTATCGGTGATATCATTGGCAAATATGTTCTCCCATGCCGTGGGCTTTCTTGTTGTTTTGTTGATGGTTTCTTTTGCTGTGCAAAAGCTTTTTATTTTGATGCAGTCCCATTTGTTTATTTTCTCTTTAGTTTCCATTGCCCTAGGACAGTGGTCGGCAAACTCATTAGTCAACAGAGCCAAATATCAACAGTACAACGATTGAAATTTCTTTTGAGAGCCGAAAACCAACTTTTGCGCATGGGCCACGAAGTTTCAATCACACTGTCTGTGCACGCCTGCACGTGGTATTTTGTGGAAGAGCCACACTCAAGGGGCCAAAGAGCCGCATGTGGCTCGTGAGCCGCAGTTTGCTGACTACTGCCTTAGGAGCAGTATCAGTGAAGAAATTGCTTTGGCATATATCTGAGATTTTGCTGCCTGTGGATTCCTGTAGTATTTTTATGGTTTCCTGTCTTACGTGTATCCATTTTGAGTTTATTTTTGGGTATGGTGTAAATTGGTGGTCTAGTTTCATTTTTTTTGTCATGTATCTGTCCAATTTTCCCAACACCATTTATTGAAGAGACTGTCTTGATTCCATTGTATGTTCATGCCTCCTTTGTCAAATATTAATTGAGCATAGTGGCTTGGGTCGATTTCTGGGTTCTCTATTCTATTTCATTGGTCTATATGTCTGTTCTTGCGCCAGTACCAGGCTGTTTTAAGAACAGTGGCTTTGTAATACAGCTTGATATCTGGTATTGAGATCCCACCTACTTTGTTCTTCTTTCTCAGGATTGCTGCAGCTATTCGGGATCTATTTATTCCAGATGAATTTTTGGAGAGTTAGTTCTAGGTCTGTGAAATATGCTGTTGTTATTTTAATGGGGAGTGCATTGAATTTATAGATTGCTTTGGGTAGTATGGACATTTTGATGATGTTGATTCTACCAATCCATGATCATGGTATGTTCTTCCATCTGTTTATGTCTTCCTCTATCTCTTTTTTCAGTGTCCTGTAGTTTTCCTCATATAGGTCTTTTATCTCCTTAGTTAAGTTTATGCCTCGGGATCTTAGATTTTTTTGGAGCGATGGTAAATGGGATTGCTTTTTTATTCTCTCTTTCTGTAAGTTCACTATTGGTGTATAGAAATGCCATAGATTTCTTGGCGTTAATTTTGTATCCTGCTACATTGCCAAATACATTTATTAAGTTTAATAAGTTTTTGATGGAGTCTTTAGGTTTTTTTATGTACAATATCATGTCATCTGCAAATAAGGACAGTTTCACTTCTTTTCCAATTTGGATGCCTTTTATTTCTTCTTCTTGTCTGATAGCAATGGCTAATACTTCCAGTACTATGTTGAACAGGAGTGGTGAGAGTGGGCATCTCTGTCTTGTTCCTGTTCTTAGAAGAAATGGTTTTAGTTTTTGTCCATTGAGTGTGATGTTGGCTGTGGGTTTGTCATATATGGCTTTTATTATGTTGAGGTATGATCCTTCTATTCCCACCTTGGTGAGAGTTTTTATCAAGAAAGAGTATTGTATTTTGTCAAATGCTTTTTCTGCATCAATTGATATGACTATGTAATTTTTATCCCTCAATTTGTTTATGTGATTTATCATGTTTGTTGATTTGCGGATATTGTACCATCCTTGCGTCACCGGGACAAATCCTGCAAAATATCAATGTCAATGTATTGCTTAGTACACTGTGAATAATTATTTCCATATATAAAGTTAAGATGCCATGGTGTATGATCTTTCTGATGTACTATTGGATCCGATTTGCTAGAGTTTTGTTGAGGATTTTGGCATATTATAATTTTTCATTTTAAGACTCAGAGTTAGGAGAACCCTTCCAATACAGTTGATTCATATGCGTTGATAAATGAATGAATGCATAACAATACTCAGGTTGCATTGGAGAAATCATTTTATGTAGTTATCATGTGAATATATTATTGTCTATCTAGCTTTTGGGAAGATTTCTTCTTTGCTGAAGCTTTGCAACTAAGATAATCTACTCATTGACTTTTCCTTAAATCAAATTCATATAGTTCTCGTATAGGTTCCTGGCACCTAGGATGATTCCATGTGGGATAAACTCATATCTCAGAAATGTAGGATGGTATATCTTGGTCTGCTTTAGAGAAAGATGAACACAGTAGGGGGAATACAGCTACTGACTTTATTCAAGTAATACTTGTGAACAATTTTTGTCTTGTTATCTGCTTGTGAGGTTTCTTATATTTTCTTTGCTGGAAGAAAATATTGTTCTCCAATTGAAAAAGCCAAAAGGCTAAAAATAACCTTTTTGACCTGTGTTTTTGGCTATGATATGCAGTCTTAAATATCTGACTACTTCCTGCTTGAAATAGCACGCTAGGAAAAAAATGACTAATGCTTTCTCAAATTGAATATAAAGTGACTAAAGGAATTAATCTATATAATTATTTGTATCTTAATTCCCTATTTGTAATAAATAATGTTTTCCAGTTCATATTTTTAACTTGTGCTTCCCTGAGAAAATTTTCCAAAACTTGGAAACCTCAAGTTCAAAAAATCTTGGTAAAAGAGATTAGGAGCCATTCTTTCGGTGAATTTCTGGGCTTGACTTTTTATTGTCTAGGCCAGTGGTCGGCAAACTCATTAGTCAACAGAGCCAAATATCAACAGTACAACGATTAAAGTTTCTTTTGAGAGCCAAGTTTTTTAAACTTAAACTTCTTCTAATGCCACTTCTTCAAAATATAGACTCGCCCAGGCCGTAGTATTTTGTGGAAGAGCCACACTCAAGGGGCCAAAGAGCCGCATGTTGCTCATGAGCCACAGTTTGCCGACCACTGGTCTAGGCTATCTTACATCTCTGGAGGGGCAGAAGTTAATTTGTAAATGTATATATAGAAGAAATGCAAATAATTTGTGTCCAATGGAAGAGATAATTCTATTGTGGAGTTTCCAGATTTAGCAAATTAAAAAAGCATGCAATATTTGGGACATACTTATATTGAACATATTCACTGTTCATTTGACAGTCACATTGAACTTTGAATCCTATATTTTATCTAGTGATTCTACTTCCAGAAGTTCCCGTTTATGTCCAGGTATGTTATGAAACAGATTGTGTCTAACTCAGCAATCTTATTGTAGCATAGCTTTTTAATACCTACCTTCACAAATGTTCTTTATACTAGTTTTATTATCTTACTGGTTTCCTAATTAATTGAGTTACAGGAAATATTTGGCACATATTCATTTATGAGTTCCGATTTGGTCTTTTGGAAAATTATACTTTAACAGTTTTGTAGGTCAGCCACTTAGATGCCCACATCGCCTCACCCCATGGAGCCAAGTCAACTGTATGCCTCAGGAAGTATGCCTCCTGGATAGTATCACACCAGTCAAGTCTTTTCTTGACTCTCAGAACAAATCCCAAGCAGTGATAGAGCTTTAGATTTGTTTATTCTCTATTTTTTGTTTATTTATTTTGGTTTATGCTTTCTTGGTTTCCCCTACTGATTTTTTTCCCCCTGGTTAATGTATGACCAATAGGTTATTCTCATGGGTGGCAATAATCATTGGGACTTTGTTTTAATCACTTGACCATTTGGTAATTTCTGTGAGATGAATGATGGATAACTATTTTTCTGTTGGAAATAAGTGCTTATGTAAGTTGAAATCCCCCGAGTACACAGGAAATCAAGAAATTGAACTTCTAACATTTTAGAAATTACTAGGTTAGAAATGTTTTAAAGATCCATGTTCACATAATAAGGATTAATCTTCTGACACATTAGACTGAATTAATAATTTTGGTTTAAAAATAAAAGTTATGTATCTTTTCTTTTTTAATGGCTATATAATATTTGTTATTAAATATTTTTATTGTTGACATTAATGCAGGTGTCCCCCTTTCCCTCCCCCTTTGCCCACTTCCACCCACCCCATCTCCCCCTTCCTTGGCCTTTACCAAATCATTATCCATGTCCATGGGGTAGGCATATATGTTGTTTAGCTAATGCCTTCACCTTCTTCATCCAGTCACTCCCCTCCTTTCAGGCACTGGACAGTCTATTCCATGTATCCATGCTTCTAGTTCTGTTTTGTTCATCAGTTTATTTTATCCATTAGATTCCACATAATAGTGAGATCATATGGTATTTGTCTATCTCTGACTGGCTTATTTCACTTAGCATAATACTCTCCAGGTTCCTCCATGCTATTGTGAAGGGTAAACATTTCTTCTTTTTACACAGCTGCATAGTATCCCATGGTGTAAATGTACCACAGCTTTTATATCCACTCATCTGATAATGGGCAGTTGGGCTATTAATAGATCTTGGCTATTGCAAATAATCTTCTCTAATAAAATGGTAATATGCAAATTAACCATCACTCCGCTACATAAGCCACGCCCACCAGCCAAGCCACGCCCACCAGCCAATCAGGGCGAGTATGCAAATTAACCCAAACCAAGATGGCTACAGCCACAGAGAGCAAGGTTTCCCAGGTAACAGAGCAAGCCAAGCTTTCCATAGCCATTGCAGGCCTAAGCCTCCACTTAAGCTACAAAGTTTCAATTATAGAAGGTAAACAAATTCAAACAAATGGCGGCAGAATGGAGCTTGAGAGAGCAGGCCAGGGTTGCCGGCGGCAACAGGGGAAGCAAAGCTTTCTGCACACCCTGGCCGGGCCCACCCGCTTAAGGGTACAAAGTTTCAATTGTAGAAGGTGAATTAACTGCCACAGAAATGGCTGCCGCCCCAGAGGGAACACCAGGCTTGGCTCCATTCCAGGCTACAAAGTTTCAATTGTAGAAGGAAAATAAATCCCAGATACCAGGGCCTCTGCTTGGGTTGCCAGGGGGCGTGGCCGGCCTGCAAACCACCACAGGCCCCTCGCTCAGGCCTCCCCACGCCCCAAGGGAGCCCCACCCTGATCCAGGACACCCTTCAGGACAAACCAGCTGGCCCCCACCCGTGCACCAGGCCTTTATCTTATCTAATAAAAGAGTAATATGCAGATTGATCATCACTGCAACACATAATATAGCTGCCCCCATGTGGTCAAAGATCCTGCCCCCATGTGGACACAAGATGGCCACCACAAGATGGCCAGCAGGGGAGGGCAGTTGGGAGGCACCAGGCCTGCAAGGGAGGGCAGTTGAGAGGGACCAAGCCTGCAAGGGAGGGCAGTTGGAGGTGATCAACCCTGTAGGAGAGGGCAGTTAGGGGTGACCAGGCTGGCAGAGGAGGGAAGTTGGGGGCAAACAGGTTGGCAGCAGAGTGGTTAGGGGGTGATCAGGATGGCAGGCAGAAGAGGTTAGGGGCAATCAGGAAGGCAGGCAGGCAAGCAGTTGGGAGCCAGCAGTCCTGGATTGTGAGAGGGATGTCCGACTGCCCGTTTAGGCCCAATCCCACCAGGATCGGGCCTAAACGGGCAGTCGCACATCCCTCCAGGAGTCCCAGATTGGAGAGGGTACAGGCTGGGCTGAGGGACAACCCCTCGCTGTGCACGAATTTCGTGCACCGGGCTTCTAGTGCTGTTATAAATATAGGGGTGCATGTATTCTTTGTTACCAGTGTTTCAGGATTCTTAGGATATATTCTCAGATGTGGGATTTCTGGGTCAAAAGACAGTTCCAATTTTTACATTTTTTTTAGTAAACTCCATTCTGTTATCCACAGTGGCTGCACCAGTCTGCATTTCTACCAGCAGTGCACTAGGGTTCCCTTTTCTCCACATCCACACCATTACTTGTTGTTTGTTGATTTATTGATAGTAGCTATTCTGACAGGTATGAGATGATACCTCATTGAGTTTATCTAAATGTGGTATAATAAGTGGACATTTTATGACTTTAATAAGATTTTAATTCGTTTTCTGTCATAAAAAGAAAAATTATTCTGAACTTTCCAACTCTAAATATTGGTTTAATATTCAAATAAGCTTACATGTGCCTACATAATTTTTGAAATTATACAAAATAAATATTTGTGTCCAACTACATTTTTTTCATTCTGACAGACTTTTTCTATTAACAATAATTATGCTTTGTAATTTGAAGTTTGAGCATAATTTTAAACATCCTTAATTAATTTAAATATTTGGACTACTGTTAAGTTAATTTATAGGTAATAAATACCAAGAGAATTTGAAAAAATGAATGCTGAAAATTTGATTACAAAGTTTATATACTTTTATTTAGAAATGTTTTTTTCTACTGTGTTCTAGAGTAGCTGTATCTTTGAGTCATGTTGTGAGTGGTTGTAGAGATTTGTGTTATTTGTATTTATGGGCTTTGATAGTCTACTGAAATGCTTGCATGTGACAGAAAGTCCTCAAACATCTAGCCATTTTTATTTTCCTGTAAAAATACAAGTTAGATACTTTGAATACATGTATCAGACTATACAAGGAACAATACTGACAGAGAAGTACAAGTGCTTGTTTGCAGTTGTAAATTTAATATATTTTTCTGCAAGGGGAGAACAGAATAGTTTTATCGCCTCCTGAATGGATGTAGAATGTATATAGAAAGTTGAAAAAGTTTGCAAAAAGGGAATTTTTATTTGTCTTTGTTTATAATATTTATAAATACTGGGGCTGAAAAGAAGCAGCAAAATATGTTTATTTTTTCATTAAATGTATTGGGGTGATATTGGTTAATATAATTAAATACACTAAGTGGCAGTATTATTATGACCTCTGAACGCATAATAATCTGGCCACTCAGTGTATATCCTATATAATAAAAGGCCAATATGCAAATTGTCCCCTTGACCAGCAGTTTGACCAGCAGGCAGGCTGGCCAACCACCTATGGCCCCTCCCTCTTGCCAGGCTGGCCGGACCCCCCCCCCACACACACATACACACTGAGTGGCCAGATTATTATGTGTTCAGAGATCATAATAATCTGGCCATTCAGTGTAGGTTTCAAGTGTACAATTCTACGATACATCAAATTTGACAGAGTTGGCTTGGTTTTGGTGGGTTTAATGATAAAAAGCAAAGCCTGTGAAACCTTTACTGCCAAATATCTTAATGGAATGCTAGAATTTGGCTTTCTCTCTACTAAAGTGAAAAATTTGTTTTAAAACCCCTAACAAGGGTGTTATTACATGTTATTCTTTAGTTTCCTTATAATCTGCCCAGATAACAAAGTTTCCAAATCTCACCAGAATATTATTCTCTGATCTTTGTTGACTTGATTATATTATTCTTAGTTTGCATAATATTCCTTTTATGAAAGAGAAGAAGGAAAGAGGGAAGGAGGGAGTGGAAACAAACAGACTTAAAGACAGACTTGCATGGATAGGCAGTGATTACCAGCCACAGTGAGATCGAGGCCCATCATCTACTTGATGATGTTCATTGAATTATGTTAGGCCTTTTGTCTTGTATTTATTAAAAACTCTTGTATTTTCTTTTTAATTTTCAATTACAGTTTACATCCAATGTTATTCTGTATTAGTTTCAGATGTATAGCAAAGTGGTTAGAAAATCATGTACTTTACAGAGTGGTCTTCCAAATTTTTTTCAATTATGTCCTACAAAGATAAAAATCTACATTAAAAATAAATATATTTTTTAGGATATCTTTAACACCCAAAACTATTTTTGAGATTTCCCAGATGGCTCCTGGAAAAGCACAAAGTTTTGCTATTTCAACTTATCAACTAGAGATGACAGAAATAATTAGGTTTTTTTTTTTGATAAGTCCATATTTCTTAATTAGCTCAACATTACTGTAAAACTCCCATGGGAATAATTTCCAAATCAGAAGAGATTTTCAGCCTTCCCAAGGTTAAGGCTTTATAAGTAAATTTATATTAATATAAATATTCCAGAGATTGTAAGCTTTATGGCCAGACCCTGGAGATTTGTCAATACCTTCATAGTCAACAATATAATATCAGGGCCCTAATCAGTTTGGCTCAGTGGATAGAGTGTTGACCTGGGGATGAAGAGTCCTGGGTTCGATTCCAATCAAGGGCACATGCCCAGGTTGCAGGCTCGATCACCAGTGGGGGTCATGTAGGAGGCAGCTGATCAATGATTCCCTCTCATCATTGATGTTTCTATTACTCTGTCCCTCTTCCTTCCTCTCTGAAATCAATAATATATATATAAAGTTAAACATAGAGTTACCTTTTTCAAGAAATAGTTTAACATTACCTTCAGGGAAACCCAAATAAGCCCTTGATAAGAATAGTTATTTACTATACGCCAAGAGAATTTTACTCTTCTACATTCTTATACTGTGGGTTTCTGTATTAAATTAACCACAGCCATCAAATCTCATTATCTAAGAGTGTTATCCTTCCCCCTGATGCTGTCATGAAAGCTCCACTATAGGATAGGTTTTAGTCTAAAATTTGTAAAGACAACAACCCCAAATAACCAGTCTCAGGTCTTTGTGGGAAGGACTTTACCATATCCCATGAACTATTGACACTTCCGGGAATAAACTTTTGGGGAAGACCACAAGCTGAAAATGCTTACACAACTTTCAAGCTGTACTATGGACTATTAAGAATTACAGGAATCGTTTTAGTCTGCAAGCAGATATATGTCATGAATGCCAATTGCTAATCAGAATAAAACAATGACACAAGACTAAATAAACTGATGATGAAAATATAAAACCGTGGTTAAATTTTTGGAATGGTGTTGATGTTTGGATTTTTCCCCCTGATATATGACGAAGCCTTTTTTTTTTCTTAAGCTGTTCTTAACTCTAAATTTAGAATATTATGATTTTGTAAATGGAAAATATTTTAATGGTTTTGGGGTATCATTGAAGCCCATTCCCAATTTAAAAATTTTACTTAGACTTCTTACTTTTCATGGAAATATATATTTTTTACATAGGCTCAAAGAGAATCTACCTTCATTTTCCCAGATGTAATTGGGTATATTAATTGTCTATCCAAGGCCATTCCATACAATGAGTGTCCCATTTTAAAATGATACTAATTTATGAAGTATGAAATGCCACTATTAAATAACAATAATTTATAAGACCTCTTAAAACTCAACAATAAGCAAATAAACAACCCAATTAAAAATGGGCCAAAGACCTGAACAGATCTCACTAAAAAAGATATACAGCCCTGATTGGTTTGGCTCGGTGGATGGAGCATCGGCCTGTGGACTGAGGGGTCCCAGGTTCGATTCCGGTCAAGGGCATGTACCTTGGTTGCGGGCACATCCCCAGTAGGGGATGTGCAGGAGGCAGCTGAGTAATGTTTCTCTCTCATCGATGTTTCTAACTCTCCATCCCTCTCCCTTCCTCTCTGTGAAAAATTAATGAGAATATATTTTTTAAAAGAAAAAGACTTCTTATTTAAGAAAAAAAAGAAGATACACAGATGGCAAGTAAGCATGTGAAAAGATGTTCAACGTTATATGCATTCGGGAGCTGCAAATTAAGACAAGAATGAGATACCACTACAATCTATTAGCTGGCCAAAATTCAAAACACTGGCCACACCAAATGCTGGAAGGATGTGGGGCAACAAAAACTCTCATTCATTGCTGGTGGGAATGCAAAATGATACAGCCACTCTGAAAGATGGGGAAGTTTTTCATGAAACTAAACATACTCTTCCCATATGATCCAGAAATTAGATCTTGCTATTTTTACCTAAAATGAACATAATAGATGTTTAGTACCTTTACTAGTATTAATGTCACTAGTTAGTTACTGCTAAGTTGCAACTTAGTCTTTCAGCTCTGAAGATATTCATTTCATGTCACTCCATCATCTCCGTAGTCAATTTTAGACCGCAATAGCTTACTGTTTGAGCTGAAAACACATCCATAAACAGGTTCCTTATTAAATTTGTGGGTATGGTAATCAGTTGGTTTATTTTTAGAAACCATCTCTATGAACAGTTTTAAAAATTAAAGTTAGACCTTTGAAATGATTACAGAATAAAACCTCTTGTAATATTTCAACTTTATTTTTACTCTAACATTATGAAACTATAAAAATTCAGAAGTTATGCCTAAGTTAGTCATTAATAATGCCATTTTATTTGTTCCTAAGGGGTAAGATATCTCTGTGATATTACTGAGATGAATGATTATATACAAAGACAGAAAAACTCAATTTATTTTAAGGCACAAATAATGTCAGTGTCAGAGCTAGTTTTCAAAGCAAATGGTTTAATGGTGTGATATGGTCAAGTGCTTTCATATGATTCTATAAAATGGATTGAAAGAATAAATCATTTCATTTGCCATTTACAGCTTAATTTAATGGTACCACCATTCCCTTGATAAATTTTGTACAGAGAAAGGAATGAAGTCTAGCTGTTTGTATATTGAGAGTATAACTATGTTTGCGTTAAGCAAATAGGAATGGAGCTGATGTGTACTTGCATTCTGGTGAAATGATCTTTGCTCTCACAACAAAGAACTTCACTGATAACTAAGAATCAAGAGAAGGTTTTTATTCAAATGTCACATTTATTCAAAGAAGAATAATATATACCTCTCTTGCTTTTATACTGCCTGAGCAGGCAGAAAGCACTTCTAGCTTCTATTTAAAATGGTATCTATGATTATTGTCAGTGTACAGAAAAGGAAAATGTGAAATGCAGTTTCACTCTACAGAAGGTGAGATAAATGCCTCTGCTCTCTTTTTCATGTATTACACCATTATGTTTGTGAAATATCCCTCAACACTTCAAACTTCGGCTGAGAAATTGTGATAGAAATAGAAAAAGGTAAGGCAACAAATAATTTAATGTTAATTAATTTATCCCTGTAGGCTTATGGGTTCTCTCTAATATTGCAAAACTGTTGCTCCAATTTGCACTGTCTGCATCACAACCGCAGTATCCACAAATGTAGCCGCCTACAAAGAGAAACAGAGGAATGTATCACTCCTTTGCCAAATTTTTTTATTTTTTTAAATTTCTTTATTGATTAAGGTATCACATATTTGTCCTCATCCCCCCATTCCCATCCCACACCCCTCCCACGCATGCCCCCAGCCCCCTGTTGTCCGTGACCATTGGTTAGGCTTATATGCATGCACACAAGTCCTTTGGTTGATCTCTCCCCCTTACCCCCACCCTCCCCTACCTTCCCTCTGAGGTTTGACAGTCTGATTGATACTTCCCTGTCTCCGGGTCTGTTTTTGTGCCAAATTTTGCCGTACTGTTGCTTTAAGATTTTAGAAGTCCTTTGGCAAATAGCACAGGCAAGTACAAAAACAGAGCCTCTTTATTCCATTGCTACCAAGTTTGGTGAACTCTACCTTGGAAATACTGAGAAGACCTGCAACTAAAACTTCATTTAAATTGTGTTTAACTGAATGTTTCATTTTTTAAAAAATTGGCACTTTGTCTTAATTGGAGCAAAGCAACCCTTTCATGCTTACAGTTTAGGGAATTCTAACTCTGAAATGAGCAGGGTTAACAAATTTCGAATGCCTAACTTCTAATTGGCTTCCCCTGTGAAGCCAACAAATATTTATTGAGCGCCTATTATGACAAGCTCTTTTTTGGGAACTGGTCTTGTTTATGTTCTTTTCTCTGCCTTGCAAAATCATCAGAGCAAAATTGTAAAACCTTAAAATTCTGAAAACCAATTACCTTGTTTACTTCTCAGCTAAAATTTCATCACCATAGGTTTTTAATGATAGGGAATCCTCCTCAGAATTTAGGGCGGACCTGTCTTGTTTTTTTATAAGCCTGAACTTTCATAAGCGAAGTACTTGCCAACTAGCTTATCTGGAATCCCATCCAGTTTTTCTTGGGGCTAAGATGTTGAAAGTTAGCTTACACTAATGGCAGACGTGTTACCTGGGAGGAATAGCATGTTAAGCCCCATAATTATTACATCTTAGTAGGAATTAGCTACTTAATCCCTGAAAAAAATTCCTGAGAAAATGAAACAGAGGCAAATAATGTTTGATGGGGTGAAGAGATTCCACACATTTTCTGTTGAGTGGTGCTTCTCAGAAAGATCCAGGCTGGGTGGTGATCCATTTCTAAGAGCAAAGCCAAAATTGCGTAAAAGAATGAAATACTTTAAAATCACAAAATTAAGCTATTCACAAATAACCATCATTAACCCTTTGCACTCGCTTTTTTCTCAATTCCTTTATTCTACTCGGGATTTAATTTTTTAAATACCCCAGATTTTACAAAGCGCAGCAGTAGAATAAAAAACTGGAGTTTCTTTTCATACAAACTTATATATTTGGATTTTTTTATATTTCAAATTATTGATACATTCAAAGAGTAATTTTAATCTCTATAATTTTTCATAGTGTGATATTTTTTGAAACATTCACCCACATGAAGACCTGGTTTACATTCACATGTTTCGCAATATAAATTGTCTCTCTTCTTCCTCCTTTGATTTTTCTGTTAGAACAAACAACACAATCTTTGTGTTTTTTGTTAGGGTGAGGTGTGATTATATGGAGCTTTCCATCTAAATGTTGCTCTAAGTTAGTGGATAATAATCTACCCCTGGAAGTTAGTGTACTGGTCTAACCTTTTTCACGTGACTGATGTGTCTTAGAAACAAATAGCCTTTGAAGATGCCATTGGTGAAGCTTAGGTGGTGGCATCAGTTGAGACGGCATTTACATTTTACTTGTCCTTTCATGCTAATGAAAACAAGAAAAGATACTGGAAAAATAGACTAAAATCCCCCTTCCCCCCGCGGTGAAACTACGTGTTGAGTGTGGCTCGACATACGAGCTGCTACCGATGCTAACCGTGTCGAGTCACACTCAACATCCGAGTGCAAAAGGTTAATATTAGATTAGATATCATTATAGATATCTTTGTATGTACATAGCAGAATGATATAAAATATTTGTATTAGGTAGGGCTCAATCAAAGAATTAGAATTTCTGAGTTATGAAGTACAGGTTTTATTATAGAAACTAGAGGCCCAGTGCATGAAAATTTGTGCACTTGGGAGCGCCCCTCAGCCAGGCCTGCGCCCTCTCACAGTCCAGGACTCCTCAGGGGATGTCCACCTGCTGGCTTAGGCTCACTCCCTGGGGGATCAGGCCTAAGCTGGCAGTCAGATATCCCTTTGGCAGCCTGGGAGCCCTTGGACATCCTTAGCACAGCAGCAGTGGCGGGAGCTTCTGGCTGAGCAGAGCTCCCCCTGTGGAAGCGCACTGACCACCAGGGGGCAACGCCTGCGTTGAGCGTCTGCCCCCTGGTGGTCAGTGTGCATCATAGTGACCAGTTGTTCCTGGTTATTCTGCCATTAGGGTCAATTTGCATATTACCCTTTTATTATATAGGATTAGACCTTGCACAGTTGTAGGAGTAAAGGAGAGGAGTGGAAAATCAAATTTTGTCCTACTGTTGGGTCAATTGGTTGAGCAATTACCAACCAATCTGAAAAGCCAAGCAGGTCCAGTTAGGTGGGAAGCTGTCTTTATGTAGCTTCCACATCAATGGTCTGGCACCAAGTATCTGCTGGTGAGTTCAGGGTTGGTATTGATGAGTAGGAAGAACTGGATACAGTTTCAAGGACAAGCTATAAAACCACTCAGAACCTTTGTCTCTATCACTACATCTAATTACCACGACATTCAGATAACAATGCCTTTAGCATCACTTCTGTCTTTCAAATATTGAACAAATTCATAATTTGGACAACTAGAACCCAGATTGTATAGGGAAGGAATTCTGGGAAATGTATGTCCAATTTAGCCAAGTTGAACAGTATACTACCACAAAGTAATTTATAAATTGGAATTATACTATAAATGTGATTTTAGAATGAAGTATTCAATTTTATTTTTCTTAAAAAGAAGAAAAAAAAACTGAAGGAATTCAGATAAGTGTTTCTTCATTGCACTTTATTATAATATAGCTGATTTTCTAAATGATAATTTTATATATTAAATACATTTTGAACACTATTAAGGGATTGGAGTTATGATTTTTCATTGAACTATATTAATTACATTTAGACAAATTTGATTAAATTTGTGGCATGACAAAAAGAGATAATTTATCTTACATTCCCTCCTGTCCCATCCCCATTTTATGATTTTAAGTTAAATTTAAATTTTTTATTTTGTTAAAGCTTATAACAATTTTATTTTGTTCAATACCATTAATTTTGGCATCTGCTAAGTATTATTCTGTACTTACATGAATGCAATGCCCATGATCTAGACTCCTGCTATGATCATTCTTTGTTCTAAGTATTCTCTTGTCTGGAGTTTTTCAACTAGTTCTTTCATGAAAGGCTCATGTACTATATATATCTGTCCTATTTGAGTATTAATGCTTGTTGCCTTTATGTTTGTAAAACTTCTTGACTTATCATAATGTTCTTAGAACAATTTATTTTTTCTAAAACTTATATACATACATGCATAACCAATGGACACAGACAATAGTGTAGTGAAGGCCTAGGGTGGGGAAGGGACTGGGAGGAGGGGATCTAGGGAGGGGGAATTGGGGCACATCTGTAATACTGTCAACAAGAAAAAATAAAATAAAATGTGTGTCCATGGCCCCATTTTCTTTTGGCATTAAAGATAGTTGTGGATAAATCTGAGAACAGTATGTGTTCCTCCCTGTAGATGAGGTGTTTTTGCTGAATAGTTGAGAATTCTTTATTTATAGTTAAGTAATTTCAACAGGATTTGAACATTTAGTACTTTCCTAGAACATTTCTTGTACCTTTAATCTAGGTTCATTTTTTTTTTTTTACAATTCAGAGAAATTTTCTTAAATTAATAAGTAATTATATCTACTCCATTTGTCAAGATTTATGTCACTCATTTTAGTAGACTTTATTTTTAGAGAAATTTTAGGTTCACAACAAAGCTAAGCAAAAAGTAGAGATTTCCCAAAGGGGGTAAAAAGGAAAAAATAATAAAAACAAACAAATGAGAAGTAGAGATTTTCCATTACCTTACACACATACATACATACACACGCACACTTTACAATAGATGAGCCAACATTGAAACAGTATTATCACCCTAAATCCAATTTATATTAGACTTCTCTCTTGGTGTTGTACATTCTATGGGTTTTGACAACTGTATGATGACATTTAGCCACCATTTTACTCTAATACGGGATAGTTTCACTGCCCTAAAAATTCTCTGTGCTCTATTACAACTGATTTTTTGTTATTGTTTTCATAGTTTAGCCCTTTCTAGAATGTCATAAGGTTGGAACCATATAGTATGCAGCCTTTTTAGATTGGCTTCTCTCATCTATATAATAAAAGCCTAAGCAATTTTACAGCAGAATGACCAGAATGACCCGTCGCTATGATGCTCACTGACCACCAGGGGGCAGACACTCAACGCAGGAGCTGCCCCCTGGTGATCAGTGCGCTCCCACAGGGGGAGCGCCGCTCAGCCAGAAGCCAGGATCATGGCTGGCGAGAACAGTGGTGATGGCATCAGTCTCTCCCGCCTCAGAGGCAGCGCTAAGGAGCAGTGAGCCAAGTGGTAAGGAGCAGCAAGCAGGTGGATGGTAAGGAGTGAGGGGTCCCACACTGTGAGAGGGATGTCCACTTGCCGGCTTAGGCCCACTGCCTGCAGGCAGACATCCCCCGAGGGATCCCAGACTGTGAGAGGACACAGGCTGGGCTGAAGGACCCCCCCTCCAGTGCACGAATTTTGTGCACTGGGCCTAGTTTAGTAATAAGTTTGTTGTTATATTTTTATGTATTTAAAGTTTTTTTCTATCTTTTTATTCATCTTACCCATGTTTAGACATGTGGTGCAGAATTCTATTTTTTTTTTTTTTTGCCTGACTGCAATATCTGGGCATCTGATTGAAGATGAGATATTGAGGATAGGTGTTATCTTGGAAGATGGGAAAATCCAGGTGGGTGTCTGTAAAGTCTGATAGAAAATATGGTCTTTACTTATATTCTCTCTCTCTTGAGAATTCCTTCACCTTCTTAAGTCAGGGTTCCTTCTCTCTATTTAAGATTATGTCCTATTTACATGGAGGAATACAGTTAGGGTTCAAAACATCCCCAGTTGTGTAAATTCTAGGACCTTTACTTCTTTAGAAATAAATTTAAATTATATTTTACACTTCATTTCATTACTCATTCCAAGACAGAAGAGGAAAATGATAACAGCATCTAATAAGTTTGCTTCTCTCCCAATTAGGGGTATTCGTGAGAGTTTCCAACACATCTATCTATCTCAGGAGTGGGTCCCTGGTCTGGAACTTTTTGGTACTGCTCTGACAGATTCTGCCTGTTTCCCTTGGTTATAAGTTTTTGAAACTTAGTGCTTTAAGACACGTTCTTTTCTTTATTTGACTGGAACTAATAATTCTTTTTTGCTAATGTTTACTATTACTTTAATCTTACTAAATGTTGGAGGGGAAAGAGTCTGTGATTTACTTTCATTCTACTTTGTTAATCAAGTCAACCCCTCAAGAGCAAATTTAAGTCATTGAGTATTATATGCCAGAGTTGGTTCTTTCTTCTGTTAACTAGCTGTGTTACTTTGGACATCTTACTTAACCTCTCTGGTTTAAGTTTCCTCACCTTTGGATGAGCAATTACTCATCTTACAGACCTATAGACAGAATTCATTGATCTAATAACATATAGGGTGTGGCAAAATTAGGTTTACAGTTGTGAGTATGTGAAACGCAGATTTTACTTTTGTATTATTATTCATTAATTATTGTATTAGTTTCCATATGAACAATTGTAAACCTACCTTTGTCCCACTCTATATGTAAGTACTTAAGACAACCTCAATTAGGATTCTACTGGAATAGTATAGGTTAAGAGGTGATGCTGGTTTTTATGAGATTAGTAGTAGTGGAGAATGACAGAAGTGAGCAGAGTTAAGATAGTTTTGGAGATTGACATAATAGGACTTAGTTCAGGTCCTGAAATTTGACAAACTCAGGTCTTAATCCTGTGTCTACCATTTATGATTATGTACAAATCTATTAATAGCTCTGAGTCTCAAATTCATTTTCTGAAAGATGAAAGGTATAATTGTTTTGAAAGTTAAGCAAGAGAATACATATAAAGCTCCCAACACAGGGCCTGATAGAGCATACATACTCAGTAAATGTAAGCTACTATTAGCAATAATTGCATTAGCATAAATTCTGTATTTGGTATTAGTATCAATGTTTAATTCACAATCGACAAAAGAAAGGTGATCCCGACTGGCTCAGGCCTTTAGCATTTTGGTCATTAGGAGTGTAATTTACGGAAATTTAGAAAACTGATAAGGAAATATTTTGTGAGGGGGAGCAAATCACAAGTTCTTCTAAGTTTTTTTTTTTTTTAATATGTGGCAAGATTTAAAGTCTCCTTGACATCCTGGTCACATTTGGTACACAACCTCCAGTTTGTCATTTTCCCATTTAAAGCTTGTTGTCCAGAAGTGGAGACAGTATCAATACAGTGTCCAGGAGGACCATGGCTTCCTCATTTTTAACACACTATGTTTATTGATACCATTTAAAGCATCATTAGTCCCTTTGGAAGCTATTTCCCCCTCTTACAGTATATTGTGACTAGAAGATCTTGCAACCCTAATGAACACTTTATGCTGAAGATTTCAAAGGTCTTGACCATTGTCATGCCTCTAGATGAGCAGAAGAAAATCTGCTTTCCAGGTCAAAGAGCATTATGGCACAAGTTCAGATCAAATATTAAATCTGGATCCTATGACATCTAGGACTTGAATGCTGGCATATCTAATTTTAAGTAGATAAAAATAATGAACTTTTACTTAAATGAGGAATAAAATGTTCTCTGGGACTCTCCCCAGGGGCTAGTTGTAATGTGCCATGCATAAATAACTTACATGACAGAATTGACCAAGAATAAACTTTCTTAAAGGACCATTCACTAACAAATTCATTCATTCAAAAGTTATCTATCCTGAGAACTTAGATGTGGCAGTCACTATTACAGGCACTGGGGAAATATGAATGAACTTAAGTTTTGCTGCTCAGCTTGTATGTCCTCTCTAGCCAACAGAATCTTGAAGACAATCATCACTGAAGCTATTTGCTTTGAATATTTACCTTTGACAGCCCCTAGTCATATTCTTTTAATGTGAGACCAGAGCAGAATACTTAAAAATGACTGTCCACAGTATGGAATTAAAATGAGACAGTCCATGAAACAGGTGACTCAAATAAAATAGTATGTGTGGGGATGGGTGTGCGTATGTATATAATATAATAGGGTTATATTAAAATACTAAAGGCCCGATGCATGAAGATTCATGCAAGAATGGGCCTTCCTTCCCCTGGCTGCCGGCACCGCCTTCACTCTGGCCAGAACTGCCTTTCCGCTCCAGCCCGGAGCCGCCTTTCCGCCTTCCCACGCTGCCCAGAGGCCCCGGAGCAGCTGGGGTGGTGCAGAATGCCTGCGTCGTCACTATGGCGACGACACAAGCGTCCCGCCCCTGGCCACTCAGTACCTGCATATGCAAATTAACCCGCCATCTTTGTTGGGTTAATTTTCATACTCACTCCTGGTTGGCTGGTGGGCGTCGCGAAGGTATGGTCAATTAGCGTGCTACTCTTTTATTAGTGTAGATATTACAAACTATAGATAGCACATATTTTGGTTCTGATATTCCCTTTCAATCATTCCCATGAAACTCTTGGTGAATCCCTTAAAGAAATAAAGGAAAATATCTGTTATCTAGTGCTATACAGATTGTCCTTGCCTTTCCAATGTTCACACTGGGCTGCATCAGATTGCCACTTCCTTTTATCAGGTTTTTATACTAACTGCAAAGGTTCTCAATATTCAAATCCAATTTTTCTCAAACCTTGATCTTTAATACACAGTGTTCAACTGATTTTCTATAGTTCCAGCAACAGCTGCTCTGAATTTCCAATTCACAGATCCTTCATCCACTGCTGGATCTTCCATTGTGTCCTTGGCAGAACATCTATTGGTTGTTACCCCATGAAGGGCTCTTCCCTCTCTCTATTTCCTGTCTGCTACTTGTTCTCTGTGTTCCAATGCTTTACATGTTCTTACCTGGCTGTAGTGGTTGGTAAGGGTTATGGCCTGCCCTCAATTTGACAAAAATAAAACAGCCTGCAAGTTGAATAATATATATTTTTAAAAGTCTTCCCCTCCTATTTATTGCTTATTCTTTACACTAAATCTCCCCATTCAGACCACCTCCTGTGACTAGCAAAAGTCCTTTTTCTCTTGTCCTACTTTTTCACTGAAATATATTGAGATATATTAACTTGTCTCTGAATATTGTCTTATTTTTATAAGTTATTTTTTGCAGAATCTTTTTTGATCAGCCATACACTGTCTCTAAAAACCTTTTTGCTATTCTTTTCATCTAATACCCAGTTTATTTTATTTTTTTTAACTCCCATAAATCACTTCTTAATCCCTGTTTATGGTGGCTGGCAGCTTTGCACAGAAATGCCTTATGTAACTCTAAATGAAAAGACTGAAGGAAAATGGCAGGACCATTCAATATTGCAGCTTTCTCAGCATCTTACCTATGTGGGTTAGCATTTTTGCTTTCACAGAAGGTGCAGCAAATTCAGGTAATCTAGATTAAAATGTTTTTTTATGGTTAACACTTTTTCGGCCTTTCTAAAGGAACTCTTACCTGATTTATCGGTTATATCAGATCAAAATTATGTATATTGAATTGACTTAGAAGTGATTTCGCATGTCAAAAACGATTTTTAGAGTAAAGATTATTTGGAAAGTATGCTCAATAATTTAAGAAAGAGGTATTTAATTGCAGTAGTTAAATAGCAGAAAATTATTGCAATAAATTTCATTTGCAAAACTTTCTTAATCCATTTCCCTGAATCAGATCTTCAAGATTTCAAAAATTTCTCCCTAAAATTCTGCCAGAATTTTATTGTAAACTGCAAATCTAAGTAAATTGAATCCTGTTTAAACTCCATCTTCAGGATAAAGTATAAAACCTTTTAATATGGACCACAAAGACTTCCATGATATGACCTCAGCCTGTATCTCCAGTATCAACTCTAGCACACACCTCCACTCAAGTTAGAAACTCCAGACATATTATTTATTCTGCTATTTCCCTCCCTCTTCTTACCCTGTCATCTTATCTAGCATCTTTCTTCATGAAAAAAATGGAAATTGGTTTGCCATACCTTTTTTTTGAGGCTGAAGTTGGTATGGACCCTGGAGAAGAGCTATAGTCTCAGGAGTCCTATAATTTTTCTTTCCTTCAACAAATGTTCAACCTTGAAAGCAAGTCCAATGGTTCATTCCAAAGAATTGGTAGCATCATTATTTTGGAAAGCTTTGTCTAGAGATTAAAGTCTAGCATGGAGGAGTCCATTTTCTGCTAGTATCAAGTTCATTGACTGCTTGAAGATCTAGCATATCATGCTATGCATATTTTAGTGTTTTGAAAATGTGAATTCTAACAAAATTAATATTATAAAATAGAACCACTATGCACCTAATAACTGCATAATTCTACCTCCAGCTTGAAAATTCAGCTAGTCAGTAGAATAACCTGTGTGTCTATATCCAAGTAGTCATAACACTTATGTAAAAGAATTTCCCTCCCTCTTGACCTGGTTTAGCCAGAGTCCAAACACTAAAATCCAAACTTCCTCAACAGTGAGCTATGCTGACTTTACTAATGTATTTCAGCTTTGCTCAGGTAGTAGTCCATCTTTGACATTGTATTATATTGTCTTTTAAACTGGAATATCCTTTTCTTACCTCCTCACCTCCTCCTCACCCCCATTGAAAAACATCACATTTTCTTCTTTGTGAATCTCTTTGTGGATTCCTATTGCTAATTCTGCACCTGTTCAATGGAAGTTCAATCAAAAATGTGATAGAGGAGCAGAACTGAGATCACAGAGAGAACTTCATATCTAAGTTACCTTTTTTCCCCCAGCCTGAGTAATAAAAATAGATGTCATTCATCCTGGAACACATCACCTAGGATCAGAAAGAAAGACTTCTTTCACATTTGATGCTGAAGAATATTTTTAGGCAGAATTGGTCTATTTAGAATACGAAGGTACCCAGTATTTCCCAGATTCTTTTTTTCATCAGGAAAGACTCATGAAGACTTCCTTTTCTTGTGACAAGACATATGACTTAGCCTTGCTTTTTAGAATATGTTGGATGACTGGGAATAGTCCTCTCTAATAACTCTAAAATCCTAAGAGTCAGTGTAGTGTAGTTTTTGAGAGCACAGCCTTTGGTTTAATTCCCAGCTCTGGAGTTTCATAATTGTGTTGGCAAGTCACTTAATCTCTCTCTATGCCTCCATTTCTTTAAGTGTAAAATTAAGATAATAATGATATACTGTATAATTCATAAGGTGGTGATAAAATTTGCCAGCTTCATTGTTTGAGTTTTGACATATAACATACAAATGTAAGGTGTGCAATGTGATGATTTGATACACTTATATATTACAAAATCATTACCACAAAAAGTTTTGTTAACACTTTTATTCTTTCACATTATTAACATTTTATTGGTGTGGTGATAACATTTGAATTCTATTCTCTTGATAACTTTTAAGTATAATACAGTACCATTAATTATAGTCACTATGCTGTGCATTAGATCCCAGAACTTATTTATCTCATAGGTGGGAGTTTGCAGCCTTTGACCAACACCTCATTCCATCCAACACCCAGACCCTGGCAAATATCATTCTACTCTCTATTTTTATGAGTGCTGCTTTTTTAGATTCTGCATGTAAGTGAGATTATACACTATTTGTCTTTCTCTGTCATATTTATCTCACTTAGCTTAAGGTACTCAAGTCTATCCAAGATGTTGCAAAAGGCCGGGTTTCCTCTTTTTATGGCTGAATAATATTTCACTGTGTGTGAGTGTGTATGTGTGTGTTGAGTATAACATTTTCCTTATCTATTTATTCATTGATGGATTCTTAGGCTGTTTCCATGTCTTGGCTATTAGGGATAATGCTGCAATGAACTTGGGAGTGCAGCTATGTCTTTAAGTTCTTGTTTTGATTCTCTTTGGATATATACTCAGAAGTGGAAGTGCTGCTGGATCATATAGTACTTTTATTTTATTTTTTTATAAAACCACCATACAGTTTTGCATAGTGACTGTACCAATTTCCATTTCCACCAACCAGGCACCAGGATTCCTTTTACTCTATAGCCTTGTGATCCTTTGTCGTTGTTTTTATAATAGCCATTCTAACAGGTGTGAGGTAATATCTTGTTGTTTTGATTTGCATTTATCTGATGATTAGTGATGTGGAAGAGCTTTTCATGGACCTGTTGGCCATTTGCATGTCTTCTTTGGAAAAAAATATCTCTATTCAAGCCCTTTGCCCATTTTTAAATTGGATGTGATTTTTATTTGCTATAAATTGTATGAGTTCCTTATATATTGTAGTTATTATACTCTTTCAGCTAGATAGTTTGCAAATATTATCTTTCATTTCATACATTGCCTTTTTATTTTGCTAATTCTTTTGTTTGCTGTGCAGAAGCTTTTTTAGTTTTATATAGTCCTACTTCTTTATTTTTGCTTTTGTCGCTTGCACTTTTGGTGTTATATCCAAAAACCATTGCCAAGACCAATCTCAAGGAGCTTTGCCCCTTGTGGTTTCTTACACTTTTGAATCTCACATTTAAATCTTTAGTTTATTTCAAGTTAATTATTGTGAGTTGTGTAAGATAGGTATCCCATTTCATTGTTTGGCTTTCACGTTTTGCCAGCAACACTTATTAAAGAGACCATCTTTTTTGCCCCATTGGGTCTTCTTGGGCCTTTTTTCAAATATTCGTTGACCATATATGTGTGTGTTTATTTCTGTGCTCTCATTTCTGTTCCATTGGTTTGTGTGTATATTTTTATGCCAGTACCATACTGTTTTGGTTATGATATCTTTGCAGTAAAGTTTGAAAAAAGGAATTGTAATGCCTCCAACTTTGTTCTTTCTTATAATTCCTTTGGTTATTTGTGGGCCCTTTCTAGTTATGTACAAATTTTAGCGTTCTCTTTTCTATTTCTGTGTAAAATGTCATTGGAATTTTGATAGTAGTTGTATTTAATCTATAAAATGGTTTTGGGTGGTATGAACATTTTAAAAACACTAATTTCTAATCACATGATATCTTTCTATTTGTGTTTTATTTGATTTCTTACCATTTTTTAATGTAAAAATCTTTTACATTCTTTTAAAGATTTATTTCCAAGTATGTTACTTTTGATAATATTGAGATCACAGGATATTTTTCCATTTATTTGGGTCCTGTTTGATTTCTTGTAATTATCAATGTAAAGACCTTTCACACCCTTTAAAATGTTATTTCTAAGTATTTTATTTTGTGATGATTTTGTGATGAATTTAAACTAGTTAAAATACACCAAATGCTTAGAAGAGTGTCTGATAAATAATTAGCACCTTGTAAATACTTGATATTATTATCTTTCTTTGATTGAATTCCTATTTTAGCTCCTTTCCCCATCCTCAAGCAATGTAAGAATTTGAAGTAGCCCTTTGGAGACTAGGACTTACAAAAGACACTATTTTATTTCTTTCCAGTGTTGGATACAAACAGTTTATTTGGGAGGTGAGTCCAGGAAGGACAATGAGGGAACGAGAAAGTGAGACAGGGAAGGGAATACTGTAAAGCTAATATGGGGAAACCTAATTATGTAGTAGTTTTCTGTGGACAACTGAACTCAATCCTGATATGGACCTTCAAGAGACTATGTGGAACACAACTTAGAGAGTTACACAGATAGGTAAAAATTCTAGGGTCTTATGTACAAACTCATGTCCCTTAATGGTGGAGAGTAATTCTTGGGATGGTACCCTCTACAGACGTTCTCCCTGCCCAGCCAGTGGACTGAGCAGGATTCTGAGGCAGGAGAAAGCCTTGGGCAGAGATACAAATATAAGAACCCGGACATAAAAACTCTATCTGGTATAGACCAGAGGTTATAAGTAATATACCAACACCATCTGCTACAGCTGACTACTACACATCATTTGAGTGCCAACCTAAATATATATTTAACTGGCAATATAGGAATATGTATCAGAATCCTTTAAACAGTTTATAACCTTTTAACCTTGCAATTTTGTTTCTGGAAAATTATTTTAAGGATACTGAGATAGGCAAAATGCTAAATGCAATATTATTTATAATTGTAGTAAGTAAAGAACAACCTAATTTAAAAAATAGAATATTGGTTAAATAAATTCATATAATCTCATTATATAATATTATGCCATCAACAGAAAACATGCTTATGAATAATTAAGTATAGATTAATATATAATGTATGTAGAATGTTCATGATGTGTTATTAAGCATAAAACAGGTTGTAAAAGATTATATAAGTATAATCCCCATTACACACACATGCATACACATACACACATAGGCAAGGAAAAATGGCTGAAATATTACACAAAATAATTAACAGTAGTTATTACTTGGTTATAGGATTTGAGGTAATTTAACTCCCTTGTTGATATTTTTCTAAAGTTTCTGCAATAAACATTATTTTTATAACCAGAAAAATCATTAAGTGTAATTTTAAAGCAAAATTAACCTTTTAAAATATTGATATTTTCAAACCTGGAATTCTATTGGTTCTTTATGTATATTATTGCAAGCTAGATTTGAAATCTAGCAATTACACACTAGAGCATCCCACATTTCTTTTTCTCAGACAGAGCAGAAATATGTATAATCTCTGGGAGAACTTGATTGCAAACATATATGTGCTTTGAATGCAATAAGGCAGATTGTAGCTAAAGTTATTTTCTCTGTCTAACTGGAATGATGTTGTGATTTGGCCTGTAGGATTCCCCTGAAATGGATTTTTGAAGGCAGATAAACTGTGTCCCTAGATAAAATTGGCTTCTGACATATATAAAAATGAGCTGGTTATTGACCTGTTTGTATGCAGCGTATGCTATTTCTTATGGTAACATCGTCTGCTCAGAACTGCAAACACTGTAGACAGTGATGAATTATTAAGAATGACTCTGGAGAAGGCTAGAGTGGTGAGGTTTGTGGAATCTGGCACGAATCATATGGAAAGACAATTTCATAGCCACAGCCCATCTCTCTAACATCACAGTCCTATAATATACAGATGAGAAGAGTGAGTCAATCTAAACCCATAACAATACGCATACCCTTCTCATTACTAACAAAAATAACTCAGAAAAGAACGGATCAGTCATTTATTATTATAGTACTTGCATGATAATTAAAAAGAATATTTAAAGATACTGTCTTACATTGTAGGTGCCAAATGAATGATCAGGTTTGTTTGCCATGTCAATTGGAGAAAAATAATTCATGTAATTTTGTTTGACTCCTTATGTTTGTATGAAGTGTTTGGAGAGGAAAATCCATATTTTTTCTATAGTTCTATAGCCAACAGATAAAATTACATTTCAATGAGCTAGTAATTCAACTTCTCAGAATCTGGTCTAAGAAAATTGCCATAAATTTTATCAAGAAACGCACAAATATTTTATTCACAAAAGTATTTGGAACAATGAAAACATGGTAGCAATCTAAATAACCAGCTGTAACAAAATAGTTTTAAATCATGTCTTTAATACTATAAAATACTACTTATACGGGATGGGGCAAAAGAAGATTTACAATTGTCTGTGTGGAAAATAATACAGTAATTAATAAACAATAAAACAAGAATAAACTCCGTAATACTCACAACTGTAGACCTACTTTTACCTCACCCTGTATTTAAAAATGATGTTTAAGGATATTTAGTGACATAGAAAAAACTATGAAATATTAAATTTAAGATATATGCAAAATTCACATGGGTTTTCACCCCTCTTATGTAATAATAGATGTTGGTTTATGGGTAGGAAGAAGAATGAAAGGAAATAAAATGCCAGCTATAGTTATCCATGGACTATGGGTTTATTAGTGATTTTTATTTTCTTTGTTTTAGTCTTCCATCGCTCACATTACTTACAATTAATATGTTTTATTTTTATTAGTAGAAAATGGTAAACTAAAGGAGTGGATAATATACTAAGAATTTTACCTGAACTCCTCTTTAACCCTGTCTCAGTGCATTGAGAATTGGCCATTTGAGTCATCAAACGAGAAGCAGGTGCTCAAATGTGAAAGTAATTGAATTTCACACAACATTTTCCATGGGGCAATTGAACCAGGAGTGCTTAAACACATGCCTTTGGAAAATTTGTTCCAAAGACTTCTTAAATCTGTGTATCAGTACAGACTAGTCTTTCAACAACTATGCACTAGTATATATTGTCCACCATATATTCAACATTATGCTATTTCTTGTAAAAAAAATAGAAGCACATAAAATGGTTTCTAGGTTCAAGAAAGTTCAAGCTCTAAAGGAGAAGAAAAAGATGTCAAATAAAATCATTGGCACATAATTCAATAATTATGGTAGTTCTGTGCTAAGTAACATAAGTAGAGTCTATTAATATTGAAGTTCAGAAAAGGGAATTGTGTAAATCTTAAAGTTAACTAAAGTAAGTACTATGCAGTCTCATAGGTATATACTTTATTTATTTAAATTTATTTTAATTAATTAATTTAAATTTTCTTTTTTATTTTATTTCATTTTATTTATTTTCTCCATCACCATTTATCCCCTCTATGCCCTCTCCATCTCCATCCACCCACCTCTTACCCTTGGTAATCACCATACTGTGGTCCATCCTATCTAATAAAAGAGTAATATGCAAATTAACCATCACTCCATGACAAAATGGCAGCGCCCATGGCCACAAGATGGCTGCGCCCAGTCCTCTCATCCCCGCCAGAGTCCCCCAGTCTGCCCAGCCTTGGCAGCGCAGGTTGTCCAGCTCAGAGGCAACTGCGCCCTACACCACGATCCCCAACAAGCGGCGGCAGCCTGGGGTGTCAGACTGGGAGGCGCCCGCACCCCGACACCATGATCTCCACCCAGCAGTGGCAGCCTGGGCTGGAGTCTCAGCCTGCGAGGGGCATGCCCCCCCAACAGCACGCTCCCGCTCCCAGCGGCCATAGACTGGGCCGAGTCTAAGTCTGCGAGGGGCGTGCACTCCAACAGCGCGATCCCCCTCCCAGTGGCCTTAGCCTGGGCTGGGGTGTCAGCTTGCGAGGGGCGTGCACCCCCACAGCGCGATCCCCCTCCCAGCGGCCATAGCCTGGGTTGAGTCTAAGCCTGCGAGAAGTGTGCACCCCATGGCGCGATCTCCCTCCCAGCAGCCGCAGCCTGGGCTGGGGTCTCAGCCTGCGAAGGGTGCAATTCCCCTCCCAGCGGCTGTAGCCTGGGCTGGGGTCTCAGCTTGCGAGGGGCATGCACCCGCAGGCACAATCCCCCTCCCAGCAACCGTAGCCTGGGCTAGGGTCTCAGTCTGCGAAGGGTACGATCGCCCTTCCAGTGGCTGGCCGTACCCTGGGCTGAGTCTAAGTCTGTGAGGGGTGTGCACCCCAACAGCGCAATCCTCCTCCCAGCGGCCATAGCCTGAGCTGGGGTCTCAGCGTGCGAGGGGCACGATCCCACTCCCAGAGGCTGTAGCCTGGGCTGAGTCTAAGCCTGTGAGGGGTGCGCACCCCCATGGCACGTGCACCCCCATGGCACGAGCCCCCTCCCAGTGGCAGCAGCCTGTGGTCTCAACCACTGAATCACACCAGCCAGGCAGAGATGGAGAAGTCTTAAATGTTTCTTTTTTTGTTTCATATATTTTATTGATTTTTTACAGAGAGGAAGGGGAAGGGATAGAGAGCTAGAAACATCTATGAGAGAGAAACATTGATCAGCTGCCTCCTGCACACTCCCCACTGGGTATGTACTCCTAACCAAGGTACATGCCCTTGACTAGAATCGAACCTGGGACCCTTGAGTCTGCAGGCCGATGCTCCATCTACTGAGCCAAACCAGTTAGGGCTGTCCAAAATGTTAACCTTTTGCACTCGGATGTCGAGTGTGACTCAACACGGTTAGCATTAGAATAAAGGAATCGAGAAAAAAGCAAGCGAGTGCAAAGGGTTAAAGAAAAAACCCTATCTAATAAAGAGGGAATATGCAGGAGAGGGCATTTGGGGGTGACCAGGTTGTCAGGGGAGGGCAGTTGGGGATGATCGGGCTGGCAGGGGAGCAGTTAGGCATTGATCAGGCTTGCAGGGGAGTGGTTAGGGGGTGATCAGGTTTGCAGGCAGAAGTGGTGAGGGGCAATTAGGCAGGCAGGCAAACAGTTGGGAGCCAGCAGTTCCAGATTGTGAAAGGGATGTCTGACTGCCTAAACAGGGATCGGGCCTAAACAGGCAGTCAGACATCCTCCGAGGGATCCCAGATTGGAGAGGGTGCAGGTTGGGCTGAAGGACACCCCCTCCCCCAGTGCACGGATTTTGTGCACCGGGCCTCTAGTACTTTTAATAATTTTCCCTGCTACGTCTCCTTGTAGGAAATCATCCAGTTTTGATCTGGACTACAGATAGATGGATAGATAGGTAAGAGGGCTTTCAGGCAAAGTACATCTTAACCAAGTGTGAGCTAAATTCTTCAAGAAGCATAATGGCTAATGTATCCTGCTCAAGTCGGTACCTTCCCAAAGAGCATTAAACCAGCAGTCAAGAGACTTGGTTTTGTTGATTCAGTTCTGCAGGGCACAGGGCTGTCAAGGACTCTTATTTATGTTCTCCAAAACTATTTTCTTATGTGTTACCTACGGGGGATCATATGATTGGCAAGGACCTTCCAACTTTAATGCTTTTACTAAGTCATGAAATTGCAAAAGTACTGGGATACCCCCTATAGAAAGAAAAGTGAGAGGTGGAATCTTCAGATCAGATTTTTCCTGCATTTTTCATCTCTCCTTTCCCTTTGCCATCAGTGCCTCACTCCAGAAAGTGGTCTCCAGCACATTTTCCACTTTCTCATCTCCTATTCAATTCCATCTACTTGAAATTTTAGCTGCATCCCAAATGTTCTCTCAAAACCTTCTAATCGCCAAATCCTGTGGCATTGCTTCTTGATAATATGAATTCTAATTGTCATTTCTTTTAAAAATTTTTTTATTGCTGAGAGTATTACAGATGTTCCTCATTTTCCCCCTTTTGGCCCCTCAACTGGGCTCTTGCCCCACCCCAGACCTTCACTGTACTGTCCTCACTATTGTCTGTGTCCATGGTGTCATTTCTTTTTCTGTGTGTTCTTGAGCAAGTTACATTTCCTCTTTGACCTTTGTTTCTCCATCTAAAACAATAGAAATAATACACCTCACGAATCTATTATGTTTTATTACAATTGAATGCTAACACATATATAAGGTGTCTGGAACTTGGTAGATTCTAAAAAAAAATTGACAATCCTTTCATTCTTCTATTGGTTTCTGAGCTGCATATGTTTTTTATACTTCTGTTTGCTTCATAATTATCCTTGTGGTTGATTAATTTACCTTATCTCTTAACCTAAATATGAATGTTCTATGTTACTGTTAGTGGCCTTCTATTCTTACAGCTTCTTGTCTCATTCTGCACCTCTACAGAGCCAGGCCAGATATTCCACCAATCCTACACTTCCAAATATCTAGTGGAAACTTCATTTGGATATCCAATACCACTCTATAAAATCAGTATATCTCAAGCTAAATATTTCACCAATGTCCTTGTTGCATTCCCAATGTCCTTGTACTATACCAATACCTTTTCTGACTTTACTCTTTCTCTTAATGTTATCACTATTAAACTGTCTCTATTATTTGATTCCTCCCTTGGTTCCCAATCCATACCCAATAAGCAACCTCATACTCTGTTATTTTCCTGGGACGGAGTGTATTATAGGAATGATCACAGGTAATTCATTTGTCTTTAAGTTGTGGGTCTAACATTTATTAGTTACATAGTTATAGTATCCTTGGGAAAAATACATGATGTCTTTGAGTATCAGTTTTCTCATCTGTGAAAATTAAATAATAGTAGCTTATTTCATGGGCTTCTTGCTAGTGATGTGAATATTCTTTTTGAACTAACAAATAATTATAGATCCGTGAATAGGTAGGTAGATAATTTCTAATACTTCTTCCTGCCCCATCATAATTCAGATCCTACCAATAGATCAATCAATTAAGATGTATCTCTCTAGCCTATTGATACACCCTCATATCCAGTCTCTTTGCCTCTATACTTTCTTTGTCAATTTTTGCAAGTATCATATTATTTTTATCAATTTAAAATAGTACTTTTATTAGCTTCTCGTTGTTTATGAAATGAAGTCTAAACTCATTCTCATTCATATTTATTGCCCATATACTCTATATGAGGCATCATGCAGAATAGGATTGGAGCTAAGATTCAAATTCCCTGCTTAACTCTAAAACCCATAGATATCACACTGCTTTACAAGAGTGTACAGTGATATAATATTTACAATATTATTACCTATTATCAGGAATCTTATTTGAACCAATATTAAGAGTTTGTGAGTGCTGAAAATAAAATAGGTAGCCTTCAACTGTTCTTCGCTAATATGGTTATTTGATTGTAGGGTAACACAGTCCCTTTCAAATTTCACGGTTCAGAGAATAATAGTATTTCATCTTGACATGTGGAAGTGTCATAAACCTGAGTAAATGGGAGGATTTAACTGTCAATCATAAAACTAATTGTAGTAGACACTATTAGGTGACCTTTGCTTATCCTTGTAAAATCAGTGATGCTTGCCCTAAAATTTGTGTCATAAGTCTGTAAACTAATTACATTCCAATTTTAAATAGTCCACAAACATTATTACATAAAACTAAAAGTTAAATTATAGGGTTGTTTGAATTGCCTTTGTAGAATCTCTGGCAGTGTTTTGCTGGTCCTGCTGATTACTGGTTCTGGGCAGAAGCTTCTCTAAAGTCTGCAAATTAAAACAAACCACCAAATTGTATATATTATTGTGTTTGGTATTGAGCAGCTGCAAGAACAAAATAATATAAATGAAATGTGTGTCCCAGTTTTTGTCTCCTAGGAAGGGAGCAGACAAAGTCATGCCATGATCAAGTATCTATCAATATATGTTAGTGACATTTTAGGTACAAAATGTGTCAGATGTAAGGAAGAAACTGAGGATAACTTACCTGCATGACCTGAGTTGGTGGCATGTGGTCTCAGAAAAGATGACACTTGAAAGGAAGGTGCAATGTCCATTATGAAAGGTGTTGGGAAACTGAAAGGGACACATAATTCTGTACATATAGATATTTTAATTTTCTCTAGATTCATTATGAAGTTACTTGTAAGACCACTGGTAACAGAAAGCTAAATAATTGTCAAGTTTGTATTTATACATTGTTTAATAACTATGATTCATTTGAATTCCAACATACTCAGACTCACATAAACTATTAAACTATTAAGGATATTGATAGATTGAAATGGAAGAATTGGAGTTCATTTAATTTCTTGAGAATTCAGTTCTTGTGAAATTATCTTGTAGCCTGGCGGTGGACAGATTTGGAAAGATCTAGAAAGTCTTTATAAATCATGCCCTTCTCATTCCATTTCATTCTATATAAAATAACATGAAAACTTTTGTTTCACCATTGTTCTCTATAAAAGTGAAACCATAGATTGTAGAATAAGAGTGAATCTACCATCCACTGCAATAATTTTCAATGTAAAGAACCCAAGGAAGTTTTAATGTTAGGATAATTGGTTGATAGGGTCATGTCGGTATTTAATAATAGAACTAGTCCCAGGAAACAGACTTCAGATTCATAGCCCACAGGGTCCTTGCTTTGAGTCTCAGCATTTCAGGATTACCAAACAGACACCTTACTTTTGAATGATATCAAAGCAGTATATATTTGATGATTCAATCAATAGTTGTCACAGTGTAACTGAGTTTAAAAACAGGCTTACACAATGCTCATGTGCATTGATTTAGTTTACTATTAGTATGCATTTCCTAGCTGAGAAACCTAGGAAATAAAGTCTTTTATTTTGATTGAGTTCTCAAGCAGAAACAGTTCATTATGCTCTCCATTTCTAAGGCCTGGTAGGGAATACCTTTGCTACCACTTCCAGGCCTCTAATGAGTTTAGCTCCTTTACTTACTCTCTGGAGTCACTGATTTCAAGCCTGCTCTCTCTGGAGAAACAGAGCCTCGACTGGAGGTTGAAATGAATGAGTTCAGGTTCATGGGTTTTAGGCCCCGGTCACTGCAGTCAGTGGTGTCTTCTACCATGGAGTAGTGCTCATGGAGGTACAACTTGAAATGGAGAACCCTTCTGCTTCAAGAGGCTCCATGTTCAGTTTCTAATCTGGAGTTGAAAGAAGCGCCTTTTCTCTCTGTCTCCCAACTCTCATCATTTCTTACATGTGTGCCCATACACACACATTCACCCTTTTTGTCTCTCTTGCTCTTAATGTTTCACTGTATCTCTCTTTCTGGATGTCTCTCTTCAGGATAGAAATGGTAATTCTTTCATTTCCCAGTTATCTCAAGGTCATATCACCCAAACCCTGCATTGCCACAAAACCACAAGGAAAAGAAGTTCCTGAGAAATGCAAGATTTCCTAGGATTTCCACAGCATCAGTTGTGTTTTTGTTTGTTTGTTTGTTTTATTTCTTAATTTAATCAACCTAGAGTTTAGCTAAGCATGTAAAAGGCTGTTGGTAGTAATGTATGTAGCATTCAGGGCTGTGCTATCTAATATGGTAGCTACTAGTTGTGCCTTCTAAGCATGTGAAATGTGGCCAGTGCTATGTATTGAAATAATATTTTGGATATATTGGGTTGAAAATAATATTCAATTACTAATAAAGAATATTATTAAATAACTAGAGGCCCAGGGCATGAAAATTCATGCACTGGAGGGGAGGTCCCTCAGCCCAGTCTGCCCCCTCTCACAGTCCAGGAGCCCTCAGGGACAGAAGGTGACCTGGCAATCAGGGGAAGGCAACGCCCATCACACCTCTGCTACTGCTACTGCCGGCAGTGCAAGTCTCGGCCAGCCCTGGTTACCTAAGCCTCGGGCAGCTCTGGGTGGCTGGGCAGCCGCTATCTGCGGCTTGCCTGCGCCTCGCGCTGGCCTTGGACAGCTGGGGGGCTGAGGGGACTGGGTGTCGCCATCTTGTGGCTGTAGGCACCGCCATCTTTGAGGGCATGGCAGTCATTAGCATATTCCCTCCTTATTGGCTGTGGGGGCCACCATCTTTGTGATGGCATGAGGGTCAATTAGCATATTTCCTTTATTAGATAGGATTTCACCTATTTTTACTTTTTAATGTTGCTACTAGGAAAAATAAAATTATACATGTGACTCATATTATATTTTTTTTACTTTTAAAAGACATTGTTATAAACTATAGTCACCATGTTTTATGTTAGATACTCAGACCTCATTCATCTTAGAGCTGAAAGTCTGTACCCTTTTACCAAACTCTCTTTTTCCCCCAGCCCTTGGCAACCATTTTTTAATTCTGTTTCTATTAAGTTTGACCTTTTTAAAATTAAGATTCCATATATAAGTGATACCAGGTAACATTTATTTCTCACACTGTATTTAGATTGGACAGTACTGATCTAACTTTTTTTTAATAACAGATTCATACATTTTAAAGATGTTTATGGTCATTTAAACAAAATATAGCTACTTTGCACCTAGAAAACTTTTCAAAATATTTGTTGTGCTGTGTTTTCTGAATTGGGTCATAATCTTTTCTTCAGCTATGTCTAATCCTCTGTTGAATCTATGCATTGAGCTTTTTAAAAATAACTTCGTGAGTATATATTTCTTTACAGATATTCTACAGTATTTGATTCTTCATTTATAAGTCCCTGCTCAAATATTACCTTATTTTTGAGACCTTCATTGACTACTCTATATAAAATAGCACTCCTACAATCCCTATACACATGCATGCTCACACACACACAGGAGTACTCCTTTATGTTACCATGCTTATTTTTTTTCTACAGCACGTATCATTATCTAGCCATCTATATATATAAAAAGCCAGCAACCATAATGGCCATAATGACCATAACAACTGGTCGCTATGATGCCCACTGTGGCCAGCAAACTGGCCTGATCAGGGGATGGGGCTAGCTGGCCAACCTCATGGCTTCTCCCCCCTGCCGGCCTACCCCTGATCGGACTCTCCCACCCTGATCAAGAGCGGGGCCGGCTGGTCAAATGTCCCCACCCTTCCCCTGGCCAGCCCACCCCACCACGGTAGGCCTGCAGCCCCTCCCCCTGAGCCAGCCCACCCATGATCGCCCCCCCACCCCAATAGGGGGCAGGGCCATCTGGCCAACCTCCTGCAGCCCCTCCCCTTGCCTGGCCCCACCCTAGATCACCCCCCCATTTTGATCAGGGGCAGGGCCGCAGGGGGAAGGGTGGGGACATTTGGCCAGCCATCCAACCTCCCTCCATCTCCTCCTCCTGACAGGCCCAGCCCTGATCCGTCCCAATTGGGGCCGGGCCAGCCAGACCCCACCCATGCACGATTTCGTGCACTGGGCCTCTAGTATATATATAATTTTTTAAATTATATTTCTCCATGCTCTCACCTCCCCCTTTTCCTCACACAGTGGTATTAAGCCAGATTACTACTTTGTCTGCTTAGTGCACTGCAGTTTTCTTTGTGTCTGTTACATAGTAGATACTCAATGAATCATAGTTGAATGAATTAGTCATATTACTCATTTTATACGTATTTTTTATGACCTGCAGGTGCCGCCCAATATGACAGCCAGTAGCCTCATGTGGCTATTGAGCACTTGAAATGTAGCTAGTCCAAATTAAGACTTGTTATAAGTATAAAATATACACTAAATTTCAAGGACATAGTATGAAAAAAGATGTTAAAGTTAAAAAAAATATTAAGTAATTAAACTTAATTTTACCAATCTCTTTTACTTTTTAATGTGAAATTTTAATTACATTTAAAATTGCATATGTGACTCACACTTGTGGTTTGTATTATGTCTACTAGTATATTGGACATTGTGGTTATAGACTCATAATAAAAAAATGTATATTTTCCCCAAAATTACTGGAGTATTAATCCATTTCTTTGTAGTATCTGGTAACCTTGCTATGGTTGTTGATTCTATCTATATTTTCAAATTTTTGTTGCTAGTTTGTCTTAAGGGAAGCTTTTTTTTTTTTTGAGAAGTCCCTTGTGGTCTGGGTAGGTGTGAAAAGCCCAGTATAAATGCTTACGTTAACTTATTGCTATGAAGATTCTACCTATGTGGAGCCCCGTCATAGGAATTTAATTTTTCTTTGAAGATTTGCTATATCTCACTGAATAGATATGTGGCTCATTTTTACTTTCTATACACTGGGATTACAGTCTTTTGAGGATCTCAACGTTATTCCCAATTCTCGTTTTTAATGTTCCACCATGACTAAGCAAAGCTGTTATCTCCTGTCCCTTTGTGTGTTAAAATCAAGACCCTATTATCACTGGACTAGTTACAAATCCAAGGCCACACAAAAATTAGCATGCACTTTGGCATTTGGGTTTATTCAACATCACTAGGTTTTATAGGGAGAGAGTTTCTACATTAGCCAAGTGAGTTATTTTGCTGAAATCTATCATAATTTCTTTAATCTTTTTTTCTGTTGGTAGACATTAGATTTTTCAGTTATTTAATATGTAAAACATGTTGCAATGAACATCCTTACATGTACATTTTTCCATATATGTCTATCTCTTATGGAGAATTCTTAACTTTATCTCTTATGGAAATAAAATTGAGTCAAAAGATATGAAAACAAGGCAGTATCTCATAGAAAAATGAACAGACACATAGATCAATAGAACAGAATAGAGAGTTGAGAATTTGATCTGCACAAGTACATTCAACTCTTTTTTGTCACTAATGAAAAAGCGACTCAATGGAGGAAAGATGATCTTTTCACTAAATCATGTTGGGACATTTTGGGTATTCATAGGTAAAGAAACAAACTCTCAATCTAAACCTCACACCTTATACCCAAATTAACTCAAAATGTACCACAGATCTAAATGAAAACTGTAAAACTATTAAATTTCTATATGATTTGGGTTAGGCAGAGTTCTTAGACATGATACCAAAATGACAACCCACAAGAGGAAAAATGACAATAGTCTTTATAAAAAATTTTTAAAATTTTGTTCTTTGAAAGACTCTATTAAGAGGATGAGAACCGCTGATGATAAAAATCTATTCACAAGTCACATATCAAACATAGGACTTGTATGCAAAATACACGGAGGTGGGCAAAAGTAGGTTTACAGTTGTGAGTATGGAAACTCTGAGTTTATTCTTATATTATTTATTTGTATTATAACTGTAAACATATTTTGCTTACCACTGTATAAAGAACTCTTTAAACTCAATATTAAGATAACATTTTCATTAGAAAGTAGGCAAAATACTTTACCAGATCCATAACTTAAGAGGACATACAGAGGGCAAATAAACACATAATATGTTTTATATAATTAGCCATTAGACAAATGCAAATTAAAGCAACAATACCAGTATACAGCTCTCAGAGTGACTTAATTAGAGTATGGTGAGAACACAAGATGCTGTCAGGATATGGAAAAACTATGTCTGTGGTACATTGCTGGTATAAATGTAAAAGGCTATAACCTTCTGAAAACATTTTGTAGTTTCTTATAAACTTACTGGAGGCCCAGTGCACGAAATTTGTGCAAGAGTAGGCCTTCTTTTCCCCCGGCTGCTGGCACCGGCTTCCCTCTGGCACCCGGAACCTGGGATTCCCTTCAGCCCCGGTTTCATCTAGAAGGTCGTCCAGAAGGACATCCGGTCTAATTAGCATATTATGCCTTTATTATTTTAGATACCATATACTTTCCATAGGACCTAGCAATTACAAGTTTGGATCTTTATCCTACTGAATTGAAAACATACATCAACACAAATATCTGCACACAAATGTTCATAGCAGCTTTGTTTGTAATAGCCCCAAACTGGAAACAACCCAGATGCCCTTCAATGGGTGAATGGATAAAGAAACCCGTTCATCCATGTAATGTAAATACTACTCAGCCATAAAGAGAATCCAGCTATTGATATCCACAAACATTCAGATGGGTCTCCAGGGTATTATGCTGAGTGAGAAAAACTGCCAATCTCATAAGATTACATATCTACGATTCCATTTAGAGAGCACTTTCAAAATGACAAAATGATAGTGATGAAAAATAGATCAGCGGTTGTCAGGGGTTAGAATTGGAGATGATGAGTTTTTGTTGTGCTTTTTTTTTTTGAGGTGATGAAATACTTCTGTATCCTGATTGTGGTGGCTGTTACATGAATCTGTACATGTGAAAAAAATTTTGTAGTCCTATACAACAAAAACAAAGATGAGTCCAGTATAAACTGCAGAAATTGACATGTAGTCCATAGATTAGCTAATAGTATTGCATCCACATAAATTTCCTGGTTTTGACATTTTACTATGATGATGTAATATGTTATCAATGGTGAAAGGCAGGTGAAACCATCATAGGAATGCTGTACTATATTTGCAACTTCTTGTATTAAGTTATTTCAAGGTAGCACGTTTTTAAAAGGTACAGTCATTCCTAAATTATTGATACAATTGGCAAATTAGCTTTCAAGAAGATTGTTGATTTCCTCCCATTTTAACAGTACTCCCAGTGCTTCTCTATCCATTTACCCTACTTTATATTCCTCATATATTTCTAATTATCTCAAATCATGTTATTTTTTATTAGATTCCTGTCTGTTTCCATTTAATGAAGGTAGGGGTATTGTCTCATTCACCTCTCTATTCATAGTGACCCACAAAAAGTACCTGGCATAAAATTGGCCATGAATAAATATGTTTTGAATGGAGTGAATATAGATAAAACATCTTAATTTATTTCAATATTAGTGAGACTTAAACAATTTTATATGCTTATTTTCTAACCATTGTAATTTTCCTCTTGTTCATTGTCCACTAATGTTATTTTTCTTTTTTCCTATTGGGTGGTATTTATCTTTTTTTATTTTAGAATTATTTACATATAACCCTATTCATTCTTTGTCATTTTTTTTCAACTATTTCCCTGGCATCCATTTGTTTTATATTTCTGCTTGTTTTGTTTTTTCTTGTAACTCTTAAAAATGAATATTGTGAAGTTAAATTTATGTTTTAAAAAATAGTTTCTCTTTTTGTTTTTATGCTGAGAAATATCCCCCTGGATCTGAGGTAATATACTATATCTATTTACTAATCATTTGTTTACCTGTAATTTAATTTGAGGTTAAGTAGAGATTAAGTTATTTTTCCCCAGTAATGCTTCTTCAGCATCATTTATTACAGCATATTTTATTTCTGTATTGGTTCAATTTATGTTAATCATGGATTCTTAAATATACATTTCCCCTAGAATTTTACTCTTTCTTTTGTCTATTTCTATAATAGTATTACAGAGTTTTAACTACTCTAACTTTAGAACACATAATACCTAATTAGGCAAATTCCACTTTAAAAATGTTTCTTGCTTATTCCTACTTCTTTATTGGTCTAAATCAGTGGTTCTCAACCTTTCTAATGCCATGACCCTTTAATACAGTTCCTCATGTTGTGGTGACTCCCAACCATAAAATTATTTTTGTTGCTACTTCATAACTGTAATTTTGCTACTGTTATGAATCATAATGTAAATATCTGTGTTTTCCGATGGTCTTAGGCAACCCTGCTAGCGGTTCTCAACCTGTGGGTCGCTGTAAAGCCTAAGACCATCAGAAAACACAGATATTTATATTATGATTCATAATAGTAGCAAAATTACAGTTATGAAGTAGCACCGAAAATAATTTTATGGTTGGGGGTCACCACAACATGAGGAACTGTATTAAAGGGTTGCGGCATTAGAAAGGTTGAGAACCACTGGTCTAAATGAACATCTTACAAAGTTTGAAGTAAACATCACTATCTTCTTGATATTATATTTGATTTAGAGAATACTATGGGGAGGGTTGGTATCTTTAAAATAATTGGTCTTCCTAACCAACAACATAGTGTGTCTCACTTCCATTTATCTCAGTGTTCTTTATGGTCTTTAGTCAAGTTTTATAATCTGCTTATGAGTCCTGCACATTTTTTATCTAGTTTACTCTTAGATACTTTATATTTTATTGTTAAATCTGAAGACAATATAGTTTCCATGATTTTTCTGCTGCGCTTGCAATTTGTTTGTATAGTTATTACGTAACTCACTACCTTGCCAATATTTTAATAATTCAAATGTTTTTCAGTCAGTTTTTGTTGTAGGGTTGTTATAGGACAGGTAATGTTATAACTTTAAATCAGTGATCATGTTGCCTGTTCTTTTCCTGTATTTAAAACCTATTTATTTCGCTGGCTTTACAACTTAAGTACTGTTAAGGAAATGATAATCATCATATTTCTCATATTCCTGATGCTAGTGAATAAGCATATATTGCCCGGCCGGTGTGGTTCTGTGGTTGAGCATTGACCAGGAAGTCACTGTTTGATTATTGGTCAAGGCACATGCCTGGGTTGTGGCCTCTATCCCCAGTTTGGGGCGTGCAGGAGGCAGCCAATCAATGATTCTCTCTCATCATTGATGTTTCTCTCTCTCTCTCTCTCTCTCTCTCTCTCTCTCTCTCTCTCTCTCTCTCTCTCTCCCTCCCTCCCTCCCTCCCTCCCTCCCTTTCCCTGTCTCTCTGAAATGAATAAAATATATTTTTGAACAGCATATATTGTTTTACCATTTAACATAATATAAATGACATAGTGGGGGAAGGTCAATGGGGAAAAAAGGAGATATATGTACTACTATATGTAATACTTTAAACAATTAAATAAAATTAAAAAAATAAAAAGCATATATTGTTTTACCATTTAACATAATAAATATAAATAACATATATATGACATATATAATATGCAATAAATACATATAAGGAAATATAATAAATACATTAAATATATAAGAATTAGAAATATATAAGCCATCATGTTTATAACTGGCCCTTCTGTTTTTAATTTTATAAGTTTGGGCTTTTTAAATTTTCAAAACATGGGTGGAACTTTTATTTTATCAATTGCCTTTGAAACCTCCCATTGAATAATCAAAATTTTTCTATGACATAATGATGTGATCCATAGCTTTTCTTGTACTGAACTATCTTATTCTTATAAAAAAGCATATGACATGTAATGGTGATTTTTAACATGTTGCTGGATTCAATTTGCAAGTACCTTTTTAGGACTTCTTCAGCTATATTAATTAAGGCTATTAATTATGTTGTTCATATTTGTTAAGTTTTCTATCAAGCTAATTTTTATACCTAAAAGATTTGACAAAGCCTCTCCCTAACCTAATTGGTCATGTTGCAAATTTGAGTCCTTCCACTATCTTATTTACTTTCCTCCAAGTACATTCTAAATTGTCTGGTCATTATACTAGTACTCTGAATGGTAGTGCTTGGAACTGAAAGCAGAGATGGCATGGCAATCTGACCCAGAACAAGGCCATTGTTTCCTGGATTCTAGAATATATATATCTTCTGATAAGGCCTATGATGACACTGGCTTATTCTGGTAGCTACATAATGGTGTTGGCTTCTGTTGGTCTTATAATCATCTAAAGCCCTAAGTCTTTCTTACAAACTTCTGCTTAGCCAGTTGAAAACCTGTCCAGGTGGTTTGCTGAATCTACTGACAGTCACTCACAACATTTCCTCTTCAATTTCATTTCATTAGATTCATATTATTTTAACTTGCCTTTATTCTTTTTGAATCTTGACTCTGTCATCCAATGAAGTTACTGTCTTTAGTCTCATATCATTCACAGATGGAATGTTTACTGGCTACCCCTTCCTCTTTACCACTGCTGTCTGTCTGAATGGATATTTTGGTGCCTATCTTTACCACTGATTATCATTAATCATTTAGTAAGGTAACTCAAAGTTACACATTTGGGGTTATTCTTTCATCATATAATAATTAAACAATTTCTCTCACCCAGGCTGTGATAGATATTGGGGATATGACAGCCAATAAAATTTGTTTTCCCTACTCAAGGACTCAGAGAACACAGACAAGTAAAAAAAAAATAAGATTAATTGAATATGGTATTTGTTATGATAGAGAAGTATAAACATCTTTAAATTATCAAAAAAAGATTTAAGGCAAAGGGAATAGATGATAATTATTTTCTAAATCTCATTGATCTAAGTATATCAGATCTGTGATGGGTGCTTTGATGTATTACTGAGATCTGGTTTAGAAATGAAATACTAATAGTCTCACAGAGTTCTCTCATTTTAGGATTAAAGAAATATAACATGAATATGAGAAAGCAAGGCAAAAAATGTACTAATGGCATTGAATTCAAATTAGAAATATCATTGTGATAATTAGTGTTTTTTCTAAACATCATTCCACTTTGAAAGCGAAATGGCTGGGGCAAGTGATATACAAGATGCATCCAGACCATCAATTAAGGAAGCACTTAGAAGAGAATGACATTTCAAAAAGGTACAAAAGCTGCCTGATTGGACTCCTACTAGCCAAATTTGGAAAACATTGAGCAACAAAATGAATAATGACAGAAATTAAGTAAAACCTATTGTATAAAATGAGAATTCATGTGTCCATAGAGATAGTAACACAAAACAAACAAACAAATGGGGAGGAGGAAAAACTCTCCCTTGCAGGAGAATGCTAACTAATAAATACAGAGGAAATAACAGCATTAGACAATGGTCATTTTTCAACCTTATTGTAATTACATATGCAAATAAGAATCATCAATGGATATTAATACTATTAGTTGAAAGTTTGGTGGTTGACAGAATATTTACACAGTCTAAAAATATCTCCCCACTGATTTCTTATTAACTACAAAAGAAATTTATATATGTACTACTATATGTAATACTACCTTGGTGGATACACCCTTATCAAGTGATCAAAGTTAACATCCTATATAATAAAAGCGTAATATGCAAATCAACCAAAAGCCAGAACAACCAGTCGCTATGACATGCACTGACCACCAGGGGGCAGACGTTCAATGCAGGGGCTGCCCTTGGTGGTCGTCAGCCACAAGCCTGGCTGATGGCTGGCGAGCGCAGCGGCCTGCCTCTGCGGCAGCGCTAAGGCTGTCCCACTGTGGCAGGGGGAGCGGGCCTAAGCCATCAGTTAGACATCCCCCAAGGGCTCCTGGACTGCAAAAGGGCACAGGCTGGGTTGAGGGACCCCCCACCCAAGTGTATGAATGTTGTGCACTGGGCCTCTAGTCTCCAATAATGAGACAAACAGACATTGTGTAGCTCTTGATATGAAGCACAAGAAACAGGACCGTATACATAATGTCCCAGCAGAAAAAGTATAAACCTGAATCTAAACATGAGAAAGAATCATATAAATGTAATTTGGGGGTCATCCTACAAAATAACTCTTCTATACTCTAGAGCACTTTTCCATATAAAAAGGTCCCTGGCCGGTGTGGCTCAGTTGGTTGGAGCATTGTCCCACAACCCAAAAGGTGGCAGGTTCAATTCCTGTTCAGGGCAACACCAAAGTTGAGGGTTTGATCTTCGATCCCTGTTCAAGGCACATATCAGAAGCAGCTGATCAGTATTTCTCTCTCATATCAATGTGTCTCTCTCTTTCTCCCTTTCTCCCTTCCTCTCTCTAAAATTAATTTAAAAAAATTAAAGAAAAAAAAAAGACTAAAGAGACATAACACCTAAATGCAATGATGATCCTGGACCATGGAGGGTGGAGGGCGAACAATAAAAAGAACATTATTAGTACACTTAACAAAGTTTGAGTATGGCCACATGCACAATATATTAGATAACAATATTGCATTAGTATTAAAGTCCCAAATCTCATCAGATACTACCATATAGTACTATTAAGAGATGTGCTTTTTCTTAAGGCTATATGTGCTAAAGTATTAAGAGGCAAAAAGTCATGTAGCTGACAAATGATTGAATCCAAAAACTCAGCAAAACGAATAATAACAATAATGTTAATAATATTTATTACACTATAATATGTAAATATGTTCTTTATATTATAACTAGAGGTCCGATGCACAAAGATTCATGCAAGAATGGGTCTTCCTTCCCCTGGTTGCTGGCACTGCCTTCACTCTGGCCTGGAGCCACCTTTTGGCCTTCTCATGCTGCCCAGAGGCCCGGAGCAGCTAGGGTGGTGCGGAATGCCTATGTCGTCGTCATGGTGACGATGCAAGCGTCCTGCACCAGGCCACTCAGCACCTGTGTGTGCAAATTAACCCGTCATCTTTGTTGGGTTAATTTGCTTACTCACTCCTGATTGGCTGGTGGGCATCGTGAAGGTACGGTCAATTTGCATCTTTCTCTTTTATTAGTATAGATGTATAATATGGGGGGAGCAGATGTGGCAAAGTGTTAATAATTAAGGATCTAGGTGAAGGGAATTTGGGAATTCATTATATTACTCCTGCAACATTTATGCTAGTTTGAAGTATTTTTAAAACTAAAAACTTAAAAATTAGAAGAAAATACTTTAGTAAAGTAATTATCTGTAATTTAATGTTAAAAAATTTATAAATTTTCTCAGTGTTTTCTGAAACACAACAGAACACTATGCATATGACTTTGTATATACTGTAGTAATTGGCACATACACCATATCTCTAAAGAACTAGAAAAATAATTTGTGCCAGATATAGTCTAATTGGCTAAATTTTGTGACTCATGCATCCATTCTTGGAATGTGAACCCAAATAAGGGTTATTCCTCAAGCCTAGCTGCATAATTTGTGCCAAACTAATAAAAAATACATTTATCTTAAATTGGGATGCTTACTTTGATTAGTAATTCTACTTTTATTACATTTTTCAATTAATGATGAATGGTTAGAGGAGTTGTTAGTTGGCATTGGCCATAATTATTTTAATACTAATCTACAGAATACTTTCTAGATAAATTAAAAAATAACATAGACTTCGTAAAAATTAATTTAATATCCATTAACCAAGATGTTTTAAAGTCCTAGATGCATTAAATATGAGTTTTACCATCTACAGAAACCTTTTTCAAAATGCTCTGAAGTGTATTGTGACAATATAAAGTGGTTTTTAAAAATCCTATCGATCAAAATGTTAATATATACTTAGATACTGATGACTAATGGAACAAAGTGAAACTCCTTGTTAGGGAAAATTGAGCTACATAGAATTTGACAGCAAAATCACAAGAATAGATACTCATTTGTAAAGTATTTTGGATAGGTTTTACAAATATGCTTTCATGATTTACAATTCCAGGAATATGGAGTATATCTACTTTTCCTATTCCTCCCACTAAATTCAACTAAAACTCCTAGATATTATACACTGAGTGGCCAGATTATTATGATCTCTGAATGCATAATAATCTGGCCACTCAGTGTGTGTGTGTGTGTGTGTGTGTGTGTGTGTGTGTGTGTGTGTGTATTAGAGGCCCGGTGCATGAATTTGTGCATGGGTGGGGTCCGGCCAGCCTGGCCAGGGAGAGGGGACATGGGCAGTTGGCTGGCCTGCCTGCTGGTCGAACTCCTGGTCGAGGGGACAATTTGCATATTAGCCTTTTATTATATAGGATATACACTGAGTGGCCAGATTATTATGCGTTCAGAGATCATAATAATCTGGCCACTCAGTGTATGTAAACAAGCATAATAAGACTCTAAAAGAATGAAAGAAGATGGCAAATCTGCTAGGCACCCCAGGACCTAAAAAATGGAATGATGGTGAGTCTCCTGCATTTTCTCTTTGGTTCATATGCCCCAGAATCAAAGCTGAATAAGCTGGCAACTCAGAAATGCTAAAGGATGCAGATAAAAACATATCACAGGATGGATTCTACCTGCAGCCTCACGCAAAACTAATTTAGATTATTTAGATTATGAAAATTTGGACTTTTAAGCTGACAAGATTAACAATTTGGACTTGAATTGATTCTGTAAAGGGTTGAGACTTTTGAATACCTTGGGATAGGGTGAATGTATTTGCCTGTGGGATGCACATGTATTTTTGGTGGCCAGAGGGTAGACCATGATAGACAGAATAATTGCCCCCAAAGAAGTTCAGGTTCTGATACCCGTAACCTGTTATTATCTTACCTTACATGGCAAAAGGGACTTTGCAGAGGCTGTTAAATTAAGAACTTTTAAAGGAGATTATCCTGGATAGTTTGGGTGTGCGGGTTACCCTAATATGCTCACAATAGGTCCTTACAAGGGAAAGTGGTCAGCGGGAGAGTTAGTCAGAGATGGAGATGTAATAATGGAACCAGCCATCAGGGTGATGTGATTGCTGACTGAAGCCCACAAGCTGAGGAATCTGGAAGCCTCTAGGAGCTGGAAAAGGCAAGGAAATGGATTGTCTTCTAGAGTCTTTAGTAGGAACTCAATCTTCCTGACATCTTGATCATAGTCCACTAAGACTCATCTTGGAATTCTAATATCCAGAGCTATAAGAAAATAAATTTATGTTTTTTTAAGCCACTAAGTTTATGGATATTTATTATAGCAGCAATAGGAAGTTAAAAACTATTTGAAGCAAAAGTGATAGAATTAAGAGGGGAAATAAAACACAATTATAGTTGGAGACTTCAACATTTCTCTCAACAATTAATAGGATGGTTGGAGAGAAAATCAGCCAGGCTGTAGAAGAGCTTAGTAGTATCAGAAACTAATGGGACCTGTTTTACATTTATAAAGCTTTGAATACAACAACAGCAAAATATATATTCTTTTCAAGTCCCCATGGAACACGTATCTCTATAGATTATTTTCTGAGCCATAAAATGAACATCAACAAATTTTCAATAATTAAACTAATGTGGTTCTTTGACCACAGTAGAATCAACTTATAAATCAGTAACAGAAAGAAAACAGGAGAGTTTCCAAATACTTGGAAACTAAGTAACACACTTCTGAATTATCCATAGGTCAAAGTATCAAGGGCAATAAAAATGAATTAACTTAAAATGAAAATACAGCAAATTAAAATTTGTGGGCCACATCTAAAGTAATGCTTAGAGGGAATCTTATAACACTAAATGTAAATATCAAAAAAGAGGAAAAATCCCAAATCAATATTCTAAGCTTATGCTTCTAGAACCTGAAAAGAAGAATATGCCCCATAAAATCATAAATAATAATAAAGAGAAGTGAACAATGAAATTGAAAACAGAAAAACAGTAGAGAAAATCAATGAAGCAAAAAGCTAGTTTTTTAAACAGATGAATAAAATTGACAGACTTATGAAAAGACTAACAAAGAAAATATAGAGATGACATAAATTATCAACATCAGTAATAACAGGACATATCACTACAGATACTATAGACATCAAAAGGGTAACAAATGAACACTACAAGTACCCATACATAAATTTGACAAATAAAATGAATTAGACCTCATTCTCAAAACACACAAACTACCACAATTCACTCAATATGAACTATATAGTTGGAATAGCCCAAAACTAACAAAGAAACTGAATTTGTAATCAAACAACTTACCATGAAGAAAATCCTTGATCAGATTACTTCAATCGAGAATTCTCCCCAACACTCAAAGAACAAATAACAGCAATGTTATACAATTTTATTCAGAACAAAAACAAAAGAGGAGGGAACACATTCCAATTCATTTAATGAAGTTAGTATTATGCTGACATGAAAACAAGAAAGACAGTACAAAAGAAGAAAACTACAGACTAATATACTTCATAAATATAGACACAAAAATCCTTAACAAAATATTAAATAGAATTCAGTGTATAAAGAGAATTGTACCCCATAACCAAGTGCAGTTTATTCCAGGAATCTGAAGCTTGGTTCAATATTCAAAAATTAATCAATGTAATTCAGGCTAAATAAGAAAAGTTACATGATTGCATAAATCAGTTCAGAAAAAGCATTTGACAAAAGTCAACACTGTGATTAAAAAACAACAACGCTCTGAGCAAACTAGGAATAGAAGAGAATTTCCTCAACTTCATAAAAAGTACTCAACACCTACAGCTAACATACTTAATGGTAAAATGCTAAATGCTTTCCCCCATAAGATTAGGAAAAAGGCAAGGATGTTCACCACTCTTATTTAACAAAGGGATGAAAGTTCTAGCCATTCAAACAAGGCAAGAAATGGAAATAAAATGCATAGAGATGTGAAATGAAAAAATAAAACAACAGTCATGAGCCACATAATGTTTTTATTAATAACAGACTACATATATAATGGTGTTCCCATAAGATTATAATGAAGCTGAAAAATTCCTGTCCCCTAGTAATGTCATAGCTGTCATAACAAAGCAAAATGCTTAAACACAAATACTTTCCATTTTGTTACAATTGTCTACAACATTCAGTAGAGTAACATGCTATACAGGTCTGTAGCCTAGAAGCTGTAAAGGAACAGAATTTGTCACACTAAAATATGTCTATTTGGTGTAAGGATTATTTTAGGCTGGTTAATTTTAAGAAACAGAAGACATAGGAGAAGCTCTGAAAACAAAGTAAAAGTTGCCCTTTTTAGAAGAAGGAAATGCAGATGGCAAATAAACACATGAAAAGATGTTCAATCTTTAGCCATTAGGGAAATGTAAATTAAAACCATAATCCTATATAATAAAAGCCCAGCGACCAAACAGCGGAACAACCAGAATAAGGAGTCAACCAGTCGCTATGATGCGCACTGACCACCAGGGGCAGACGCTCAACACAGGAGCTGCTCTCTGGTGGTCAGTGTGCTCCCACAGTAGGAGCAGCCGCTCAGAGGGCGGTTCTGCAGCTGCTCGGCTGACCGGGATGAGTGGCATTCCCACAGCGGGCCAATCCCCACAGGCCATGCCCCCCACCAGTGCATGAACCGGGCCTCTAGTAATATATAAAGTATCCCATGCACTGGGCCTCTAGTAATATATAAAGTATCACTATACACCTCTTAGGATGACTAAAATAAAAATGTGATAGTATCAAATGTTGGCAAAGGTGTGGAGAAATTCATACATTGATGTTGGGAGTGTAAACTGCTATAGGCACCTTAGAAAAATTTAGAATTTTCTAAACTTTCTAATTGAACTCTTAATTTTGCTGTAGCTGTGGATATGTATGGAGTTGTGTAAAATAATACTGTGGGATCCCATGTAGTCTTTACCCTGTTCAGCTGTATTTTAAATTTCCAAATTGGGCCTTAGCTTGTTTGGCTCAGTGGATAGAGCATCGACCTGTGGACTGATGGGTCCTGAGTTCGATTCCAGTCAAGGGCACATGCCCGGGTTTCGCGCTCGACCCCCAGTAGGGGGTATGCTGGAGGAAGCCAATCAATGATTCTCTCTTATCATTGATGTTTCTATCTCTCCCTCTCCCTTTCTCTCTGAAATCAATAAAAATATTTTAAAAATAAATTTCCAAATTGATTACATAAAATATTCATTAGTCAAATAAAAAATATAGGGCAAAATGTACCATTGGGTTGACATTTCTTCTGTTCTTGGTAGAAAAAGAAAACTATCAACAACACAAAAAGAATCTAACATCTATTATTACTGGTTAGAGAGTTTTAAAGATACCAGTTCTGGTTAGAGAGTTTTAAAGATACCAGTTCAATCAAGTTGATTTATAATTTTGAAATTCTGTCATTGGGTGCATACAAATATGGGACTGATAATTTTTAATGGTTTTACTCTTTTGTTCCTAGCACATCTTCCTCTTTATACCTAAAAATAATTATTCTGGCTCTAGGAAGACAATGTTGGTTTGATATTTGAAAATAAATCTATATAAGCACCTAATTTCCAATAAAGGAGAAAATTCATATAATCATTAGCTAAAAGATGCAGGAAATTTTTTTTTATAAAATTCAACAGACATTTATGATTTTTGAAAAAGAAGCCCTCTGCAAACAAGGAAAAGAAGGAAATTTCTTTAATCTGATAAAGGGCATATATGAAAAGCACGCAGCTAACATAATACTTAATGGTGAAAGATTAAATACTTTCCCCCTAAGATAGGGATGAAAGTATGGATATCTGCTTTCACCATTTATATTTAACATTATACTAGTGATCTTAACCACTATAAAGAGGCAATGAAAAAATATATAAAGGAATAATGATTACAAAGAAGGAAAACTGTCACTACTTACAGATGACATCATTGTATACATAGAAAATACTATAGAATCTTCAAAGGAAAATCCTGTAACTAACATGTCAATTTATCTAAGCAAGAGGATATAAACTTATAACATGTGCATTGTATTTATATGTACTTTCAACAAACATTTGCAAAATTAATAAATTTTTAAAAATCCTCAAGATCATAAACAATAAAATACCTAGAATATATTTAATGAATGACATACATTTCTCTTAATTTCTGAGAGAAATGAAAGCACATCTAAACAAATGGAGCAAAAAGAACATGTTCACAGATTTGAAGAATCAATATTTTTGAGATGTCCATTTTCTCTAAATTTATCAATAGATGTAACACATTCTTAATCAAAATTTAACTTCCAGGTGTTTGCACATACACACAAAATAAAAATTATGTGCATAGCATGACTTGTACAAGAATGTTCATAGCCTTTCAAAATAGCCAAAATGTGGAAGAATCCAAATATCTATATTCAGAAGAATGAATAAGTATATTATAGTGTCCTGGAGGCCCGATGCATGAAATTTGTGCAAGAGTAGGCCTTCCTTCCCCTGGCTGCTGGCACTGGCTTCCCTCTGGCACCCGGGACCCAGGCTTCCCTCCAGCTGCTGGCAGGCACCCGGGACCCGGGCTTCCCTCACAGCCCCAGCTTTGTCCAGAAGGTCGTCCAAAAGGATGTCCAGTCTAATTAGCATATTACGCTTTTATTATTATAGATTCTTATAGTGGTATACTAATTCATCCATATAAAAGGAGAAAATTACTGAAAGACAAAAACATGGATGAATCTAAAAGCAAATAAACAAAAACATTGAGCAAAATGAAAAGAATAAAAACTATTATTTCACTCACATGTAGTATAAGAACAGACAAAACTAAGCTGTGATGTTTGAAATGAAAAATGGTTGTCTCTAAAGGGATAGAATAGGACTTTCTGGGGTAATAGGAGTGTTCTATTTTGTTTTGAGTGGTCATTACATGGGTGAATGCAATTGCCAAAACTCATCATACCAAATATTTAAGATCTCTGTGTTTTATTTTATATAAATTATACCAATTTATTGGACTCATGAATTTTGAGAACAATATTCTGGGAAGTTTAAAACCTTACTGACATTATCTATGTAAGTCATAGAGATAGTAAGTCAAGATTTTTTAAAAATAACTTATTTTGGACACTGGACATTGGCAGAGAAAAGTTCATAAAAGAAAGTGCCCACTGATAAACGTTATATGAAAATTATGTTTTCATCATGGTTGTTCTAACTGCCTTGAGGCTGTATAGTTGGAATTTAAAATATCTGACAGGAATGTCCTTGACATGGTTATGGTGGTCTCCATCATTACTTCAGCAAGAATAATGTTTTAAGTGTCTTTTTACTTTTTCTTTAAATTATGCTGTTAGTGTTAAGCCTCAGGGCAGAAGTACAGTAAAGTGGATAACTAATTGAAACATTTAAAAAAAACAAACCAGCATATTCATGAACTATTATAATAAAACTAGAGGCCCGATGCACGAAATTCGTGCAAGGGGCTCGGTCCTTGCAGCCACGGCTTCGTCCGGAAGGTCGTTCAGCTGTCCAGTCTAATTAGCATATTATGCTTTTATTGTTATAGATTGTTATAGATAGCACAAAAAACTGTCTCCTCAATAGAAGTATTGGTTAGATGAGTAAATATACTTACATTCAGATTAAAGGTTCATCAAGGACAGGAATTTGTCTCTTGTTTCACATAACATGTTATCTGTCACAGTGTAGACATGGATGTGTTAAAACACTTTGTTTTAATATACATAGAAGCTCAGTGGCTTAAAAACAGCACTTATTCTCAGGAATCTGCTCTGTTTACTCATACACCTGCAGGGGAGGAGCTACAAAGTGACACAGCAAAGGGTTTGGATACCAGGAAGAGTGAAGCATTGGAGTCAGTGATGTTATCCAACACATGGGGATCTGGAATTTTGAATAAAAATTTTAGGAAGCCTGTTAGAAAGTATGAATGTAAGAGCATATTGCCCCACTGAATCATGTGCATGATATATCAAAGTAAACCAAGAACTTTGGAACATTATTGCCTAGAACAGTGGTTGGCAAACCGCAGCTCGCGAGCCACATGCAGCTCGCGAGTCGCGGTTTGCTGCTCTGTTGACTAATGAGTTTGCCGACCACTGGGATAGGGGCTTAATCACAAGGAACAACAACAGCCTGTAATAATTGGAATCGAGAGTCTAGGTCAGTGGTCGGCAAACTCATTAGTCAACAGAGCGGCAAACCACGGCTCGCGGGCCACAGTTTGCCGACCACTGGCCTAGAATGTAAAGTCTTGCCTAGACAATAAATCCTTCTGACTGTTTCACTATTTTATTTTTCTATCGATATATAGATACATTTGAGGATAATAACTATCTAAACGATATTGAATCTTTCTACATATGAACACATTAAATCTGTCAATAGATAGTGAGGTTTCTATTGCCTTTTGTTTTTCATTTTAGAATTTATTAGAAACCAAATGATATAGAGCTCCTCCTCTCTCAAGGAAGGAACATTTCTATTTCTAAGAGATGGAAATAATTCCAGTTTTTAATTTATTCTCAAAGTGGAACATGGAATCCCTTGGGCCATAAGCTGTCTCAATTCAGTTGCTTTGGTTTGACTGTACTGCAAAACATGAAAATATCATATAATAGATCCTGGCAACTAAGTCTAAACTTCAATCCCATTGCTAACTTCCACCCAAATAATAATTTACAGCATTAAGGGTGATAGGTAATTGCCATAAATGTCAGAGTGATAAGGCAACTGAAGTGGTATGACGGTTTTTAATCTTACACATGATCAGTTTCAGAACTTAGTAATCAATAAAAATTCCTTATCAGTACACAATACCACATGCACAAAAATGTATACACACCATCTCCATTCTTCCCTGGGATGATATATTCCCCTCCCCACTTGCCTGTTTTCCTGCCAACCCAGATTATATTCTAAAGTCAGATAGGATTGCAAATATCTAGATTTAAATTGAAGAATTTTAAAGCCTTAGGCTTTAGAATTTTCATAATAATATCTGAAAATTAACATGTATCTCAGCTTATTTCTGAAAGTTGTCGATATAGCTGAGAGTAAAGTTATCCCTCTATCTTGATGACTATAGGACACTGGTAGCTAAGTCAGAGAACTGGTCTGGGTCTTTTAGGGCGTTAGATGTGACATCAATGTTCTCCAGCTCCCCATGTTTATATTTTTACCCAGATGAGTGAAGGAGTATCTACACTAATAAAGAGTAAGATGCAAATTGGCCATAGCTTCGCGATGCCCACCAGCCAATTAGGAGTGAGTATGCAAATTGACCCAACAAAGATAGTTGGTTAATTTGCATACACAGGCACTGAGAGTCCAGGGGCAGGGCAGGATGCTTGCGTCATTGCCATGCGATGATGCAGGTGTTTTGCCCCGCCCCAGCCGCTCCAGGCCTCTGGGCAGCGTGGGAAGGTGAAAAGGCGGCTCCAGGCCGGAGCAAAAAGGCGGTTCCAGCCGGAGTGAAGGCAGTGCCGGCAACCAGGGGAGGGAAGGCCCATTCTTGCACGAATCTTCGTGCATCAGGCCTCTAGTATTGTAAATACTGGAGAGTCCAACCTTTGCAAATACGAAGTCTTCATTCTATCCTAAGGTTGAGATAATGGACCTGTGCTACATCACAAGCAGAGAAAGACGGGGGAGAAGACAACAATAGGTGATGTGGTAATCCTGTATGGTGTCACCCAAAATTTCCAACGACAACAATATAGGATTTTGAATTCCTTGTAAGGCTTTTCCTGCATGGTGACTGTCACTGACCATCTATATCAAAGAGAGCTCTACCCGGAACTGTTACTCAGAAGTAGTGACAATAGAGAAATATCAGGTGATTAAGCTACCCAGGAGCATGAAACCATTCCAGGAAGCAAGGGAGTCTCCGCAATTCATAGAGAAACATATTAGAGCTACTTTTAATAATGGCATATGGAGACTCCCTATGCTAGGAGCTTCCTGAAACTGAAAGATTTTGGAAACTGTGACTCACCAGAGATATTGATGACACAAGCCACTAAAAATGAGTGAAGCTGCCCTAGCTGGTTTGGTTCAGTGGATAGAGTGTCGGCCTGCAGACTAAAGGGTCTCAGGTTTGATTCCGATCAAGGGCACGTGCCCAAGTTGCAGGCTCGATCCCCAGTGTGGGGCATGCAGGAGGCAGCCAATCAATGATTCTCTCCCATCATTGATGTTTCTATCTCTCTCTTCCTCTTCCTTCCTCTCTGAAATCAATTAAAAATAGATTTAAAAAATGAGTTCATCTGATAAAAATCACAATACTTAAACTATTACTTGGGTGAACAGTCCACTGACAGGACTATCACCAGAATTTCTTTTTGGCAAGTAGCATGCATCCGGGAGCATAAAATAGCTTTGAATTCAGGAAAGTCAAGATTTGTGGTCTTCTCTGATATCATAACATGTGTTCATATCTTCCCTAATACATATGAATACTTGATTTTCTATTGATAAAGAGAGTTCAAAAAAAAGAATGAATAACAATTTTTCACCAAAACAACAAAAATAAAAAGTTCCTATGCCTTTTTTTGTGGACTGTTATGATAACCTTGAATCCTAACCCATATTTTATATTTCATCTGAGTCTCAGATAGAAGGTTATACAAAAATGGGCATGTCATGGACCTACAAAATGGGCTTGTCTTTGTCTATTTCTTTGCATTTTTAAGGCTTTCATTGAAATGCACATGTGACAATAGAGTATATCAGCTGAATAGTGATATTTAGCTTAATGTACTGAAAGGCAATAGAGTAGAAGATGATAGTTGTAGTGAGAGGAACTCACTTTATAAATATGGATGTCACTACTGCAAATTTAATTGGAATTGATGGATTTTTTGAACTTGATGTGTTGCCTGATCTCTAACAGAATGTGTAAGGAAGTAAGATTTACCCTGGTATAAGACAAGAATGCCTTGTCCTTTTTCAGATTTCCATTAATATTCTTATGAAACACTTGTACTTAAATAGAAGCCAATGTATGTTCTGAGTCTATACCATAAAGTATTTCCTGTTGCCCATGTTACATAGCTTACAACCATAGCCAATATAGTAATTGTGAGATTCTATCTGCTAAGATTTTGGATAAAGATTAAAAACCATCCTCACAAAAATAAAATCTCAACATTCAGTTTCGTTCACCTTTACACTGACGATTGGGACACATGTTGAACCTCTGGGCACCTCTCTGTTCTGCGAACATTAATAACCTGGACCTCACAGAGAGCTCTCATGTTTTTCATCATTTAACCTTTGCTTTTGCAATATTCTGGTTGCCATTTTCATAGAAGATCAGAAATGACACATCTGAGTGCCATTGTGCTTTCATACTTTCTGAGTGTTTTTATACTTTCTGGATTTCTGACACTAGGCACAAATATCCAAATTGTATATGGATTATATTTACTAACCTGTGGTTATCTATCAGAAAGTAAATTTGAGTTCCATTCCAAAAATGCATCAACACCAACAACAGAAGGGCACAATCACCTTTTCACCATTTCTAAGCCTCATATAATGGTTTCAATGTCTTGGATATTAACGAAACAAAAGCAAAGTATAGAAAAATAAGGTCTCAAAATAGGAACAGCAGGGGTTGAGAAGAGAAAAGTAAGATGGGGATTATGAAACTAAAATGAACAGGGGGATTTATGAGCACTGAATTAAAGAAATGAGGACTGGTAATCAACTGTACTTTTCTCTTTATTTTTCCTACCTGGTCTTTTCCTTCAGTCGTCACTCTTTCTATTTTTTCCCCTATAGGGTCTTGTTGACAAATGCCAGACTTAGGTGATTTATGTGGGGGTTCACAACCCTGGGGGTACCCCTACTGTAATGAGATCAGCTGAGTAAGGGGAAAGAAGAAGGAAACTCCTAGATAACATGGAAATAGGGGCTTTGTTGATACATAACCTGGTAAGCAAATTAATTATGTATAGGGAATTGGCTCTTAGGCATTTTGCTATCAAACATCCTATTTTATTTTTAAAATTAAACACCTTCACTAAAACCTTTCATATAACTTTTTCCTCCAAATAAATTGAATTTTTAATTTTCTAAGCTGTCAAAAATATATTTTGGAAGTTACTTGCATTTCTATAAAATGTAGTTGATACATAAACATAAAACTAGATCACTGCTTCCTATTCTTTTCTTTCATATGAATTCTAAACATCTAGAGTTATTAATATTTACTTGGTTGTTACAAATTATTACTTCACTTTGAACCCACTATATTTAATTTTCTTGGGTGGTCATCCCTTATAACAATATGAAGTGTAACAACTAATGACAAATATCTTGGTGGCATAAAATAATAAGCATTTATTTAATTTATGTCTGAGGGTAAGCTTTAGGTTGGTTGATCTAGGCTAAGCTTGACTGTTGTGATTTTGCTGGGGCAGCTCTGGTCCATGTCTCTTTCATACTCCTCCTGAGGTCAACAGGCTAACCTGGGCATGTTTTCTCATGATAATGTCCTAAGTGCAAGAAAGTAAGCCCAGTTACAAAAGGACTAGAATTGGCACACATAAATTCTGCTATTATTCCTTTGGCCAAAGCAAGTCATGTGATCTAATGTAAAATCAAGGGGTTGAGAAATTGACTTCAGTCTTTAACAGGGAGAACTACAAAGCCACATTAAAAATAGCATTGTCTACTAAACATACAACTTTGAGAGGAAACCGATTGGTAAGGGAGGAAGGCAATAACAGTCAAAGTAGCCAGACAATCTGAATTAATTTTTGTGATCAATGAATATCTCTCCTCTCTCTCTCTCTCTCTCTCTCTCTCTCTCTCTCTCACACACACACACACACACACACACACACACACACACACACACACACTTATTTGAAGTCGCAGGACATAAGAATAGGACATTTAAAAGTATCCAAGTATCCAAAGTTGGATAAGACATTTTTCAGTAGTTTCTTTGAATACATCATTCATATAGATAATTCTCATTTTTTTCCAAAAAAAATCATAAAATGGATTTCAGTTGTTCTAAGGATGGCTTTGGGAAATTGCTTTGAATAAATCAATAGCATAGAGGGGGAAAGCCCACACACTCAATAGGTATATATTTCTCAGAATCCTACTAGTATGTATTGCAGAGATAGATAAGAAAATGCCTCCAAGGAAATCTCAACCCAGCTTGCTCAGGTACCTGAGTCACTCTTTAACATTGCCAGTCTGACACTTTCAATTTTTTTTGGAGCTTAGATAAATCACGAAGCCTCACAGAGCTATGACTATCATACCGTGATCTGCAATGCTGCCAGATCTCACTGCGCTACCCAACTCAATCACAGAAGGCTGAAGTTAGTCATCAAATAATTTTCTCTCCTTTAGCTCTGACCACCAGTCATTGCTTATGTTAGCTCTCAGTGCAGTCTCTCCATATTTTAGCTCCCTTTTCTTACTGCGATCCTCATGACCATTTCTTAGGCTATTGAAAAATCATCCTCAAAAGAACCTGTTCCCTTTCCCTACTATTCTAATCTAATTCATCATGTATACTATTCCCATAGTCTAATTAACATCCTCCTGAAAGCCCCTATACATATGCAAGTCCATGTCCTTTTTGGTTCTGAGCATCCTGGTTTTAGTCTAATCCTTCCTTTTTCCCAGTTGACTCTCCGAACCTCTACTAATGTACTTGCATTCTAGAATGACCAGCTCATCCCAGGTTTCCCAGACTTTCCAGGTTTTAGCAATGGAAGTTCCACATCGGTTCTAGGCAAACCTGGATGATTGGTCACTTTAACTTACAAAAACACACCACATACACACCCACACTCACCATGTAATTTATTTAATGAGTACTTACTGAACACCGAATATGTGCCAGGCATTGTTCTGGATATTGGAAATTCAGCAGTAAACAAAAAGACAAGGTTCTTTTTTCTTATAGGCCTCAAAATTTTAATGGGAAGAGACAGATGTTACATGAATAAAATGCTTAAATATGTCAATGATGATATCTGCTGTAAAAAAATAAAGCAAGGGAGTAAAGAAATGGATGGGTGGCTAATGTTTACAGGGGAAGGGGGACAGTCTCTCTAATAAAACTTCTATATACATTCCACAATTAATACCTTGCACATCCCCTCATGTACCCTAAAATATCTGATTCACTCTTTCATGTATTCATTAACATATTAATTCACACAACTTTTTTATATTTATTTATTTTAATATGTTTTTATTGATTTTAGAGAGAAAGGAGAGGTATGGAGAGATAGAAACATCAAAGATTAAAGAGAATCATTAATCAGCTGCCTCCTGCACAGCCCCTACTGGGGATCCAAGCCAGCAATCTGGGCATATGCCCTGACCGGGAATTCAACCATGACCTCCTGGTTCATGGGTCAGTGCTCAACCACTGAGCCACACCAGCCGGGCTTTATTTATTTTAATTACCATTCACATACAATCTTATATTAGTTTCAGGTCACACCACAAGTTTTACTGCAATACATACTATCTACTAGTCATTGTATTAGAAATGGCTTACAAAAGAATGAATGAAACTCACATATGCCCCCCGTCAAGGTCCTTGTAGTTAGGTGCAAAAAAACTTGAGCCATCAGTCATACAAATAAATTTATTAGTATAATTTTACATTGTGAAAAGTAGTAAGAAGGAGCCAAATTGAAAACTATGGGTATTTACAGCAGGATCTAATTTTCATTCAGGAGTTAAGGATGTTTTCAGAGGAATTCACATTTAAGTCCCCAAAACTGGTAGAATTAGCCAGTGGAGCAATGTTGGGTAGGAAAAAAATTCTAGGCAGAGGAAGAGCCACCTGTGAAGCTCTGAGGAAGAAAAAATAAAAGTTTATTGTGGAGCAGAAGCCCATCTGAGTGGAACACCATGAGTGATATGAGTGGTGGGTGATAAGTGTTGAGGAGATTATAACCTAAATCAGGGAGGTCCTTTTTGTCCAAAGTATCTGAGTCTTAGTTGCACAACATTATATAAAACTAGAGGCCCGGTGCATGAATTCATGCACCAGTGGGGTCCCTTGGCCTGGCCTGCAGGATCTGGCTGAACCCGGCTCTCCGACATCCCCCAAGAGGTCCTGGATTGTGAGAGGGTGCAGGTAAGGCTGAAGGACCCCACTGGTGCACGTTTGGGGCCGGGGAAGGATGCAGGAGGCTGGCCAGCCAGGGAGAGACGGCAGGAGCGCTCCAGGGCCTGTCTGGCCCATCTAGCTCCGTCCCGATTGGCTTGACCCCAGCAGCAAGCTAACCTACTGGTTGAAGCGTCTGCCCCCTGGTGGTCAGTGCACGTCATAGTGAGCTGTTGAGCAGCCTTAGCATATCATTAAGATAGTATACTTTGATTGATTGAATAGACGACTGGACAACCGGGCACTTAGCATACTAGGCTTTTATTATATAGGATTCTGTTGCCTGGTTTCCTCCTTATAGATTCAGGTTTGGGGTCCAGATTGGGCATTAGTTTTTTAAAATTTCCCCAATGGTGGATATTTTTTCCAAGTATAAGCTTTTACCTGTTTCCTCAGACAGGAAAAAAGTCAATCCACTTTTTACTTACTGGAACCCTACATATTTTTCACAGGTTCAAGTGCTATCTTTTCTTGGAGTCTTTTCCCCTTTCCCTGGCTGAAGATAGCCTTTCCTTTCTCCTTGCCCTTTCATGTCTTGTTTAGATTCAGTATTAAAGAGTATCAGAAACTAACATTCTAGTTAACTTTGCAGACAACTTTGAACTGGCTTTCTCACCCATCAATTTCCTTGTTTGTCTTTGCCTCATTTCCATCCACCACTTCACCCCTCAGAAACTTAGCACATAGATTTGACTGCTGTAAATATTAGGTATGAGCTTATTAAATAAAATAGACTACCAGCTTTAGAGGAGACAAATGCACAAGACAGTACAGTATCTCTAAATCTTGGATTTACATTCATGAGGGTGAATAAGCTTACATCCAGTCACATTACTTGGCTGTCTTTGAGATAAGCACAGGCAAAAGTAATGGTCATTTTTGATTTAGTGTTCTAAGAAGAAATGGAAAAAAGATGGTGTTCTGCAGGCTCTAAATTTGATCTTACTTTAATGGTTTTATTTTCCATTATAACTTTTTAAAAGTTGGGAATAAACAATGCCAAACTCTCCCTTATTCATATTTTTCTGGTGATCCATACATCTAAATAGTGTTCATTTGCTTTGGCTGTTCCTTGCATCATTTTTCGTCAGTGCCTCTGATCTTGTTAAAGGCAGAATCCATTTTTATTTTTTAATCAAGAATTCTGTCTTTGATAGTGAGTTACAGAGAAAGGAATAGATAAAACTTGAACTATCCAGAGGGAATTTCCCTGGCCTGCTTTGTGGCAATAGCTCTACATCAGGCAGGGTTATTAAGCACTCCTGTCCTTATGGATCCTGATTTCTTATTCTTGCTCTACTTGTTGAAGAAAAACAAAATCACTTAAATGAAAGCTCACATATTTTATACCAATCATTCTTGCATAAAAACTCAACTTGTATTATTAACTCGGGAATCTGTAAGCACAGATGAGGAGAGGAAGGCAGAATAATATTTCCATTCTAAAACTGCTGTATCAATTTGACTACCTTTGATTTCAGGTGGAATAAAATAAACTCAAAGAAATTTTAAAAGTATAGAAATACAGGGTGGGGCAAAAGTAGGTATACAGTTGTTTGTATGGAAAATTATACAATAATTAAAAATACAAGAATAAAACTACTCTATTTTGTATACTCACAGCTGTAAGCCTAATTTTGCCACACTCTGTATTTTATTTCACTGACCAAAAAGACCAAAAAGATAGCTGCAGAGTTGGTTATTTCAGAGGCTCAATGCCACTTTTAAGGATCAATGTTTTCCAAAATCTGTTTTGACACCCTTCCTGTTTCAAGGAGGTCCTCCAGAAGTATGAATAAATCTGTGTCCAATGCAAAAAAAAAAATGGTACCACAACTATGGATTCAGTCCAATCAAGAAACATCTCTTGGGGCTGGTGCCCAAAATACATGGCCCTGGGGAGTAGAGTAGGTACTTGAACAAAAATGAACAAAAGTGAGAGAATAAGGACAGATGGAGGGGACCAACTAATAGTGTCTGCTATAACTGGCATGGGGTTCAAGAGATATGAACTGTAGATCATTTATATTTCTTCTTTAAACCAGGAGGTTTTAACATTCGAATCAGAAGCTTTAAGAAAGGCTACTTTGTCAATTTGGCTTCTTTCACTTAGCATAATATTTTCCAGATCCATCCATGTGATCCCAAACCATAAGAGATCCCTCTTTTTCACAGCTGCACAGTATTCCATTGTGTGAATATCCCTCAGCTTTTTTATCCATTCATCCACTGATGGGCACTTGGTGGGGGATGAGAAGAGATAAACCAAAGAACTTATATACTTACTAGAGGCCTGGTGCACAGGATTCATGCACTGGTAGGGGGCGTGGCCTGCGGGGATCGGCCCACTGTGGGAGCACCGCTCATCCTGGTCAGACAAATGGCCGTAGACCCGCCCTCTGAGCGGCTACTCCCTGGTCCGGCATCTTCCATGGAGCCTGAGCACTCGCCTCTCTACGGGACCTGGTCAGGGCCATGCCCAAGGACAATAGCACTGAGATGATCATGTGGTATTTATTCTTTGTTCTGTTAAGTGATGTATCACATTAATTGATGTTCGTATTTGAACCTTCCTTTCATACTAAGGATAAACCCCACTTGGTCATGTTGTATGGTCCTTTTAGGGTGCGGTGGATTCAGTTTGCTAGTATTTTGTTGAGGATTTTTGCATCTGTATTCACCTTAGATATTTTCATGTAGTTTTATTTTTCTGTGGTGCCTTTATCTTGCTGTAGCTTCTTGGTAAGGCTGGGTTAATAAAATGAGTTTGGAGGTATTCCCTCCTCTTCACTTTCTTGGAAAAGCTTGAAAAGGACTAGTATTAATCCTTCTTTAAATGTTTTATATAATTCACCAGTAAAGCCATTTAATCTGTGCAGTCACAAAAATATAAATAGTGTATCATTCCACTTATATGAGGTACCTAGAGTAGTCAAATTCATAGAGATAGGGGAGAGTGAAATAGGGAGTTGTTTAATGGATATAGAATTTTAGTTTTGCAAGATAACAAAGATTGGTTGCACAACAATGTGAATATACTTAACACCACTGAACTATACACTTAAACATGATTAATATGGTAAATTTTGTGTTATGTGTATTTTACTATAGCAATTTTTAATATGTATGAGTCTGCTAATTAGACACAAATAAGATATCTTTTGCAAAGTTTAGTCTGGTAATAAAAACAAACAAGGAGTTAAGACAGTGGTTCTCAACCTTTCTAATGCCGCAACCCTTTAATACAGTTCCTCATGTTGTGGTGACCCCCAACCATAAAATTATTTTTGTTGCTACTTCATAACTGTAATTTTGCTACTGTTATGAATCATAATGTAAATATCTGTGTTTTCCGATGGTCTTAGGCGACCCTGCTAGTGGTTCTCAACCTGTGGGTCAAGAGAATGTCAGGCCTCTGAAAAATAGAGTTGCATGTTTTAGACACAATCATTCCTCCTAATGTCTTTGAATATATACCATACTTGGTAGTATCAGTTCTTAAAATTAGACCGGGAAGGTGCCTTTTCTGCCTAGAAAAAATATTCCTGTAACTTTTAGGATAATTACAAATATTTTAATGATTGTAGTTCAGTGTAGCTACTAAGTGTAGCCCTATGAGAAATGGGGCAGCTTAATGAGGTTATTGTCTATAAGTCAATGTGGCATTAGCAATTACCATAAACTTTAAGAAACTGTTCCTAACAGGCACATATCACTATTTTTTCTCTGAGTTTAAGTCTAAGCATCCTTAGTAATTCTATGTGACCTCATGTCACCATTTATATTATATTAATTGAATGTGTATTCTATTGTTTATGGAAGGTTAGGTGGTACCAGCATGTCTTAAGAAGTTCACATCTTTGGAGAAACATCCAATTTATTAAGAAATCTAATTTTTAATTTTAATCCTTAATAAAAAGTCTGTGAGCATGGTGTTTTAAAAAGATTAGGGCCAAGAGGAGCCAATGTTAGGGTTAAATGAAAGGAAGGCTGACTCATTGATCAGATACAGAATTATATATGATTGTCATCTTACATTCTACAGACTAAAACAAAAATCTGGGGAGTTCATGGTTTGAATATCAAGGAAATTTAAAAGCTTAGAATTATTAAATGTATTTTTATGTTCAATAAATATAAAAATATGAAAATAATTACGGTGTTCTGAAACACTGAATTTATTATAAGAGGGTCATTTAAAGATTGTCATGGTCCCCTACTTGGAGAAGGCTAGTAGAACCCCTTTAATGACCCCTCATTAATTTAAATATATCACAGTAAGAGGTGGTCATGAAGATCATCTGTCCTTATGAGTAGTACATTAATTATTCTATGACCTTTTTTAAATGGAGAGTTTATAAAAATTATATGTATACTACAGAATGTCCTTTGTGAAAAGAAAGAAAGAAGAAAGAACTCAAACAGTACAGAAGTATCTATCTATATAAAACCCTAATATGCAAATAGACCGAATAGCAGAACAACCGAACAACCGGTTGCTATGACGTGCGCTGACCACCAGGGAGCACGGGTGGAACATGGCGGCATCAGAAGCAGGTGGCAGAGTGCAGAACATGGCAGGCATCAGCTGCGGTGGGATGGTGGAGCAGGTGTGCAGGGGTGCCAGACCAAGGCAGGGCGCCAGTCACTGTCATTGGGGCGAGGCTTTGGTGGTTACTGCCACTCACACCCGCTACTGGCGCCTGGCGCCGGCCCTGATCGCTTGGTGCCGTCAGTGGGTGCAAGCAGCAGCTGCTGACCCCAGTCGCCCCTCAGGGCTTCTCTACCTCCCCTTGCTCCTGAGGGGTGATCGGGGCAGCAGCCACTGCTTGCACCCACTGCTGGCGCTGGCCCCAATCACTCTGTGCAGTCAGCGGGTGAGAGCAGGGCTGGCGCCATCAGCACGTGGAAGCAGCGGAGGCGGGAGCAGGGTTGCCGGCAGACAGGGGACCAGGGGGCCGCGGCAGGAGGGGCTGGGTGGGGGCATGGAGGATGGGCCAAGACCCGCCCCTGTGCCCACCACAGCCTAGCTGCCCATAGTTCCTTTCAAGGTGCACAAATTTGTGCACTGGGCTCCTAGTATGAAATAAAAACGTAAATTTTTCTTTGTTCCTCCCTCCATTTCCATGCCTCTCCCAGAGATAACAATTATTAAAAATACTTGTTTATCCTTTTAGAACTTTTTCTCTACCATTACATACATGAATGGAATTAATATTTATAACAGAAATATGTTCTGTATTTATAATATAGAAATATATAGCACATTATAAACATATAATGTATAATACTGTAATATTGTATATTAATTAAAGATTAGGATAGATAAAATGAACTGGCATAGAAAGAGTCTAAGTTCTAATACTTATTTACAACAATCTAGCTATGATATGTTTTGATTTAAGCTCTCAACTTAATTCAGATCTGGGATTAGAACTGGGGATTGTCTATGACAATTTGAGTATATAAGAGGTTTAAAATGCTTCCAAGCATTCTTTTTTTGTCTAAGCATTCTTAAAACATCATTAAGTTCCTGTAACTTCATGAAGTGACTGATTGTATGGTTGAGTTTGTTCTAACCTCATGAACCTAGAGAATATAGAAAAAAAGACAGAATGTTAGGAGAGTGACACTGGGTTGAATGGAAACATCAGGCAGCTAGAATTATTTCAGTGGTAGAAACTAATTTGGAAGGAACTGTAATAACCATGGATCTATAATCAGTCATTGTTTTCTCTCCCCATTATCTACCACCAAGAAAGAATCTGGTACAGGAGTAGTGGCTAGAATTTTAAACGCTGACACTAGCGTCTATGATTGTAAGACCAGAGTATAGAGGGTATCTGGGGCTGTGATCATTATGGTTCTCCTTCCATATCCTAAGAAGGAACAGGAAGCTTCTTGGATTCTATATTAACACTATGATGAATGTTACTACAATGTACATTTGAGGTAGGCGGGGCCTTTATTTTAGTCATTGTTGTGTCTCCAGCACTTACAATACTGCTGGGCACATATACGGTGCCCAAAAGTATTTGTTATGTGAATTAATAAATTAACATGGACTCAGCCCTTGCTAGAAGTTCTTTGAAAGAAGGAATATAAACAAACTGGCAAGTAGGAATTCTGGGTGACAGAATCCAAAGCTATTTACTAGTAGTGCAACTTGCAAAAACATAGATGAGTGATGGAGCATCTCAGTGGTGCAAACTACATCAGGCACAAGCAGTTTAGAGAGACCTATTTATTAGGTTGGGGTTCATGTAAATTGGTGGCTAATGAGAAAAAAGACTTGAATGAAACTTTCTTTGTTTTTTCTTTTGTACCTGTAGCATGGTCATGCTGGCTGGGTATCATCATCCCAAAGAGGGAAATCTGTTATTTTCTGACCATTTTTCTAAAACCAAAAGGAAAGAGTGTGTATAAATTATAGTAAATTTATATCATGATCTTAATGATGTTGTATAGGAATCTTACTGTATTCCAGAAAATGGTGTGGGTGTGGCTACTAGTATATGTGTTTAGTGAGGAAGGAGGAGGAGGTTCAATTTTTTTTAAATCCTCAGCTGAGGATTTTTTTTTTTTGCATTAATTTTTTAGAAAGAGTGGAAGGGAGGAAGGAGAGGGGGAGAGAGAGAGAAACATTGATGTAAAAGAGACACATCGATTGGTTGCCTCCACCGTGCACCCATAGGGGCTGGGGAACCTGCAACCAAGGTACCTGCTCTTGACTGAGAATCAAACCAGCAACCCTTCGGTCCACAGGGCAACACTCTAACCATTGAGAAAACTGGCAAGGGGGGTATTAAATTTTTTGTTTTGCTGCCTGCCTTTGTTTGCTGCCTGCCTCAGTTCTCATCAACTTCTATAAGACACCTGTAAACTTAATCCCTAGGCATTATTTGTGATTCCATCCCTGCTATATTCCTCCTGATTTGTTGCCAAAATTTCAATCATTAAATGATGATGCTGAATATTGACAAAATAAAATCCATTTTATACAAAACCACTGTTAGAATCTTGTGATCAACATGTGAAAAATAAATGAAAATATTGTTTTCAGTACAATTTTAGAGAAAACCTTGGAAGAAACTGTAGAAACTGTAGTAATTACATTAGGGGAAACTTTAATATATTTAGAAATTAGGAGAAACAGTAATATATTTTAGAAATGTATTGATCATTTTGTTTTTTCTCTATTTCCATTTCTGTTACCTGCCACCAGAAACAATGGAATTGAAAAATGTTAGCTTAAGCATTTGAGTGTGGAAGTGCTAACATATAATCAGCATTATAAAATAGGGCTGAATCTGGATGGAAACAAAAGATTTACATGCAGAAACAGTACAAATAAAGTCATAATATCACATTAGGACTTGCAGGAGATGAATTTACATCATGCAATGTGTGTATTTTTCTAATTATGAAATGTATCTGGTAAGCCATTAGACATTTGTGGGATATTAATAATATCGGAATACAAGTAATAGAAGAGAGAGAGAGAGAGAGAGAGAGAGAGAGAGAGAGAGAGAGAGAGAACATATGAAGGGGGAAGAGTCCTATAAATAAGCCAATATCTGACTCAGCTTTAATTTTCTCTCCTCCATCCTTTCTTTACCTTTACCAAGGTTAGACAGTCATTAGAAGAGAAATGTATTCACCACAAATCAATGTTTTCTCACTGAACACTCACGACATTCCAATAAGGTCAGATATTTTTATAACCCCCTTTCATAGTAATAAACCAAGTTTCAGGCAGGTCAACTAATGTGGCCATGGTCAGCCACTGAATAAATTACTGAACCAGCAGCATTCAAACCCAATTAGTCTCTAAAGCATTTGCTAATTCCACCATACCTCTACACCCTGCAGCATTTCATAATATTATAACAAAAGAGCTTCCCTGGGCTGGGATTATAAGCATAAATGTCAATTACAACAAACCCAATAAAAGATTTCCGTATTATGTTTATAAAACAGAAAACTACTAATTTCTATTAAATTGGGCTGATTTGTTTTCTTGTTGAAACTGACTGGGGAGCTAAATAATGCTGTTTTATTCATTGGGATGCTGTATGCTTCAGCAGCTGTAAATATTAACAGAATTAAAGACTTTAACAGGAGTCTAATGTGAGTGCTCTGAAAAGCTATTTCATCAGGTTCTTAGGCTAGGCAGGCTTTTTATTTTATTAAAGCCTTGTTAAATTAAAAGTTATTGGAAGTATTGATTATACCTGTTATTCCAAGTACTCATATGATGTGAGCTTTGTTATCTCAGTTTACTACACTTTCTACATTTTTAAACCAGATAAAGGTAGAGAGAAACTGTCATTTTAATAGATATAAACATACTGCAATACACTTAATATTTCTCTTTTTAATGCTTCGAAGTCATACTTTGTGATAATTTCAATGCAGGCTTGCCTAGGTTGTTTACCTCTAGTGATAAAAATGCATTACCAAATAAATAGTATAAAAAGGTTATAGATAGTGTCTTTTAACCTGCTTGACATCAATTTGTTTCAAGTATCCTGCTAGTACCATTACATGTTTTATTCATATATCTGTATTAATGTGAGGACCTAAAACCTTTTAATCACCCTTACTTTGTTAGCCTCATTAAAATCAGCACCATGAGAATATTTGACTTGGCTATTTGTTTTCAAAATTAACAAGTTCCAGTCTTTTCAGAAATCCAGATCTAGTTTTCCACCAGTTAGTCCATGTTAGTAAAATTTCTATTTCATTTGCATTATTTTCATACATGATGGCCATCAAATATAATGAGATGAAATGTTCCAGGTATAGCTAAACATTAGGGATCATGGATTACAGAAGGAAGAAAATTACCGTAATCTAATTTTTATGTAAGAAAAATACCTGAATCCTAGGATTTCAGAGAACTCTAAATGAACTAAGCAAATGCCTAATTAGTTATCTAATGACTGAGCCAGTTCTAGTCATAACTGAGAGCATATGGTTCATAGAGAAAACAAATGCATGTACTGAATTCCAGTAATAATGCTATTACTATGTATACTAGAGGCCCGATGCATGAAGGTTTGTGTAACAATCAGCCTTCCTTACCCTGTCTGCCAGCACTGCCTTTGCTCTGGCCCAGAGCTGCCTTTCCACCTTCCCACGCTGCCCAGAGGCCCAGAGTGGCTGGGGTGGTGTGGAACGCCTGCATCGTTGCCATGGTGACGATGCAAGTGTCCTGCCCCGCCCCCGGCCACTTGGCGCCTGTGTATGCAAATTAACCCGCCATCTTTGTGGGGTTAATTTGCATACTCACTCCTGATTGGCTGGTGGGCATCACAAAGGTATGGTCAGTTTGCATCTTACTCTTTTATTAGTGTAGATATCTTGGTAGTTTATCAAAGTCTTTATACTGGTTATGAAACACTTGTACTACATTTCAAAGAGACAATCATTTTAATGGAAACTGTTTTCCTGATTAGAGTTATTCAGCATAAATTAAGAAAAAAATAAAGTTTAATAAATTACCTAAGTTTAAAATCTATGCAACAATATTAAATGCATCTATTTCTATAGTTATATAAAGAGAATGTTTACTGGAAAAGCATATCATTTATGCCTAGCATAACAAATACATTGACTGACTCCTTGGTGCCTTGCAAGAGCTATACTTAAGAATTACAAACTGGAACTTGATTAATCCCTAGTATCAAGGGGTTCAATGCCTAATGAGGACATTAGCATGAGAGAAAGCACCATTGCATTACAATGTGAACTATGTAATAGTAACATTAACAGTAATAATATCAAAATTACAAGGTAGCATCCAACTACCAGCAAAATTAGAAAGGTCTGCAGAAAATAGGCAATACTTAGGATTGGCCTTAAGATTTAGATTTTATTGAGTTCCCTGTAAATGTTGGTGATTAAACCCTTATCAGAGATAGCAATGGCAAATATGTTCTCCCGTGCAGTGGGCTTTCTTGTTGTTTTGTTGATGGTTTCTTTTGCTGTGCAAAAGCTTTTTAGTTTGATGTAGTCCCATTTGTTTATTTTCTTTTTTGTTTCCATTGCCCTAGGAGCTGTATCATTGGAGATGAAGAGGTGGGATAGTGATATTGAGAAAACAATAAGAACAAGTAGAGGGTATTTTATCAAATAGCAGACTATGCTAATTAAGCTACCTTTCCACATTATCACATACTGAAAAAAAGTATATCAATTATATACCATATATATGTACTTGTGTGTACACATACACATATACCTATAACTTAAATGATCATCTGTGGACAAGAAAATTTGGAGAAAGCTGAAAAATAGAAAGCTGATAGGATTGGAACAATACATCTTCTAGGACAGCATAAAATACCCAAATTGATAGGAGATGTAGAAATACTAATAGATCAAAGCTATAAAAGAAAGTGCAAAGATTATAAAATTTCTGACTGTTAAAATGACAACAACCAAAACTCACACAAGATGAAATAAATAATTTTAGTCCAATAACTGTTAAAGAAAATGAATTCATAGTTTAAAACCTCCTGAAAAAGAAATCTTCAGGCACAGACATTTTTATAGGGGAATTCTACCAAACATTTATAGAAGAATCAATGCCAATTCAACAAACTTCTTCCAGCAAATAAAAGAGGAGGAAATACCTAAATACCTCCATTTCACTTTATGAGGCCAATATTAACCTGATACCAATAAAGACAGAGTAAAAAATCAAAAGACCAAATTCTTCATGACCATAGATCAAAAAATCCTCTACATAATATTAGCAAATTAAATCCAATATATTCTAACTAGAATTTGTGAATGGATGGGGTCCCTCTGGGTGGCCTGCAGGGATCGGGCCAAAACCCACAGTCCAACGCCACCTGCAGCTCCTACCTGCCACTCCCGCTCATCCTGGCCCCATTGCACCTGCTGCAGGCTGTGAGGGCCGGCTGAGGCTGCAAGGGCTGTCTGAGGCAGCCGGGGCTGTGAGGGCTGAGCTGAGCCTCTTGCATGAATTTCATGCATCGGGCCACTAGTTTATATATAAATTTAACAGCCCTGCCAGCTTGGCTCAGTGGTTGAGCACCAACCTATGAACCAGAAAGTCAAGGTTCAATTCCAGGTCAGGGCACATTCCTGGGTTGTGGCCTCAATCCCTAGTGTGGGGCATGCAGGAGGCAGCCAATCAGTGATTCTCTCTCATCATTGATGTTTCTATCTCTCTCTCTCCCTTCCTCTCTTAAATCAATAAAAAATATATATTAAAAATTTTAACAATAAATATACAATACTTGATGATGAAACTACACAACTCTATCAAAAAGTAATTGAAGAGCTGCATAGATGGAGAGATATTCCATTTTGATAGATTCAATATAGTAAAGTAAGTTCTCCCCAAATCTATATACAGTTTCAATGCAATTTCTATAAAAATCCCTGCATGGTTTTTTTTGTTTTTGTTTTTTTTTTTGAGGGGGGGTATTTTAGACAGGATAACTCTAAACTTTATATGAAAAGTCAATCTAATGAACAAAATAAACTGATGAACAAAAATAGATCTAGAGACAGAAACATGGAGCAGAGTGTCAAACTTCAGAGGGAAGGCGGGGGAGAGTGGGTGGATGGGAAGAGATCAATCAAGGAGCTTGTATGCATATATGCATAACCCATGGACACAGACAATAGAGGGGTGAAGGCCTGGGGTAGGAGGCAGGGAAGTCTGGGAGAGGTCGGTGGGGGCAAATGGGGAGCATATGTAATACTTTCGACAATAAAGATTTTTTTAAAAGGAACTAGAATAACTAAAACAATATTTAAAACAAAAAATATAGCCTCAGATATTTCTTGAAGTCCCCTGAAATATATATTTCAGATATATTTTTCTGTACCATTTTTCTACTCTGTCCCCCTAGACCTCCAAATCCACATAAATTAATTTGCTATATTATCCTTTATGCAGATAATGATACTGGAAAATTCCTTTCATCTATCTCTGAATTTATTTTCTCTTTTCCTGTCACTTCTAATCTTCTATTAGGGGAATTTTTAGCTCATATATTATAATTTTCAGTTCTAGAATTTTTATTTGGTTCTGTTTTATATAGTTTTTATATCTCTATTGAAATATCCATTTTTCCTATTTATTAGGAGCACATTTTCATTTACTTCTTTGAATACGGATATAGGAGCTGCTATATTTTATGTCTTGTATTTTGAATTGCATCATAGAAATTTTATTGATACAATTTATAGATGATAGATTCTTTCATGTTCCACTGAATAGTGTTGACTTTTTTGCTTTTCACAGGCAGTGAACTTGGTTAAACTCAAATATCCAACTTTGTCTCCCCTGTGGGAGGCAGATGCTGAAATCTCTGCCACTTCTTTTAGCCTTAGCTGTGCTGCTTGTACTCTGCCTTGCACGTGTAGTACATCTAATTCAAGAATCAAGCAGAATTTTGTGCAGATATTATATTCAAAGTTTTGGCATTCCCTTTTATGTCTCTCTCTTTCCCAAGATGTTAACTTTTACTTTCCAGCTGCTGTGGTTTCTGATTTATTATACCAGTAACTTGTGGCATTTTATCTGAGTTCTAGATGCTCAGTACTGTGCCCGAAACCGATCTTTAAAGGAGAAGCCATAAAAATGGAACCCTCTGTTACATTCCCTTTTCCTAATAAAGCTACCCTACTGAGGCCTAAAGTTTTAATTAGATTTGTTTAACTGTAATAATTTACAAAGTAATCCCTTTAATCTCCTTACTCTAACTCTATACAAGGCAGTTCTATAATTAGCACTTTCCTTACCAGTGTGTTCCAGTTTGTTCATGTTTCTTCTTAGTCCTTTGTTAAAACAACCAATCTATAATAATAAAAGTGTAATATGCTAATTAGACCGGATAGCCGAACAACTTTCCGGATGACCTTCCAGACAAAGCCGGGGCTGCGAGGGCCGAGCCCCTTGCACAGATTTCGTGCATTGGGCCTCTAGTAATTTTATAATATGAAAAGGTTAAATAAATTAATCGATTATTTTGCTTCCTTATAGATTTCAGATCATTTAAATTCTTATTTTAATAATTCATATTCCATTTGTATCATATTCAATTGTATTTTTATGTGGCCTAAATTTGAAACTAAATATAACTATATTATATTTTATTTTTGTTCCCAATAGTACCTTTAAGCCCTATACCACTATTCTTTCATCTTAGTGTTCAGATTTACATAGGATATTTTTTTAACTGTAATCTAATCCTTATGCAATTTGATGGTCATATGTGCTTGATTATAAATAAACTAGAGGCCCAGTGCAGAGATTCATGCACTGGTGGGGTCCCTCAGCCTGGCCTGCATCCTCTCACAATCTGGAACTCCTTGGGGGATGTCGGACTGCCGGATTCAGCCTGACCCCACAGGCCAGGCCGAGGGACCCCACCAGTACACATGCATATAAGATCTTTGGTTAATCTCTTCCTTCCCTCCCCTCTTCCCCTTCACTCTGATATTCATCAGTCTGTTCCATGTTTTCATGCCTGTGCGTTGAGCATCTGCCCCCTGGTGGTCAGTGAGCATCATAGCTACTGGTCGAATGGTTGAAAGGTTGCTTAGGCTTTTATATCCTATATAATAAAGATGTAATATGCAAATGGTCATTATGCATGAAGCATAATGACTGACCGTGTAACGACCGGATCATGGATCAGCAGGAGAGTGGGGCAGCAAGCTACAAGCGGGCGGCGGAGAGCTACAGGAGTGGGCAGGGCAGCAAGCTATGAGGGGGGGGGGAGCTTCAGGAGGGTTAGGCAGCAGGCGGAGAGCTACTGGAGGGCAGCAGCAAGCTACTGGCGAGCTACTGGTGCACAGATTCGTGCTCAGGGCTACTAGTATATTGATAAGCAGAGAAAATGTTGATCTGGCTTTAGAAGTCCTTATTCATATATTTATAATGATACTTTTACAGCAGATGACAGACATCCAATTCCAAAATGCTTAAGCCAAATAAATAATTTATTAGCCAGCATAATTTGGAACATTTTTGGATAAACTAGCTTCAGGTATGGCTCGATCCAAGGATGATCTGCGTCATCAGATATCTGACCTTTTTCAGAACTTAGCTCGGTATTCCTTATGTTTGCTTTACTATCAGACATGATTTTCCCATGCAAAGTTAGTACCAAAGATAATCACGTTGAGAAATTCTGGTTTATATAAATTGCTCATCCTGTAATCTCTCCTTTTCCCCAAATTGTTTTAGCCAAAGTAAAAGAGAGCTCTTATTGGTCCAATGTAGTCCACATGCATATCAGCAAAATAGAGTCTGCCTAGGGTTTGGTGCTCTAATAGGCCATGTTTGGATTATTGTTTCATCCCTAGTTTTTAAAGTGTGGGGTCAATCCTGGGAACACCAAAATTGGTTCTGCAAAAGAAAATAAGGGTGAACATGTAAATAAACAATTAAAGTCCATTATAATATCAGATACCTTAAGATTAAATGGTTCACCGTTAATATGCTTTTATTTACTTACTAGTGGCCAAATGCATGAAATTCGTGCAATGGGCTTGGCCCTTGCAGCCCCTCGCAGCCTCGGCCGGCCCTTGCAGCCCCGGCTTTGTCCAGAAGGTCATTCTGCTGTTTGACCTAATTAGCATATTAGCTCTTTATTATATAGGATTTTTAAACAGCTAAATAAATCTGATGTTTATTATATGTTCCTTTTTAATTATCTTGTGTCAGAAATAGAGCATGTAGAATACCCTTGTCTGTGTCAGGGCATTTCTTAAGCTTCTCACTTTTTTTCATACCTTGTGAGCTTGGATAAACACAGAGAATAAATTGTAATTCTGTATACCAAATATTTTATGAAATATTATTATTCTCTCATTTGAATAAACATAAAAGCCAAGTTTTACTCTTGAAATTTTTTCAAAATATATGAATAAATACACATAAATTAATAATGATAAGTATATGCTGGCTAAAAGAATGTTTTAGCATTCTAAATAAGTCTCCATAAGTAATATAATTAGACCCCAATTCTTATGGTCTTATAAATAGGGTAATTCTTCAAAACATTCAAACAAGAATGAATATCAATTCTTCAAAAACTTTTTCAAGAATAGGAGATAAGTGACCATTCTATGAAGTCAGTCTCACCCTGATACCAAATCAAGAAAAAAATTATAAGGAAAAAGAACTAAAGATTAATAAGTCTTAAGAACATAAATGCAAAATCCTCAACAAAATATTAGCACACTGAATCACGGAACATTTGCACGTATCTGTCCAATTTTCCCAACACCTGCCTACATCATCACATGACACTCTTCTCTTTGCCTAACTTTATAAGTGCCTAACTTCTCTTTGCCTAACTTTGCTTTTTTATAAGGACACTAGTCATTGGCATTAGGGCCCATCCTCATCAAAATTTAAACTAATTACTTATGTAAGATCTCTGTTTCTAAATAAGGTCACATTCACAGGTTCCAGGTAGACGTGAATTTTGGGGGCTCACTATTTAACCCACTACAGGCAGTAATAGTACAATATAGAAGACTGTCAAGGTGTGTGTGTGGGTGGGTGGGAAGGAGGAAATAGTTATATCTTGAGTATGTATTTCACTGAGCACTTGCTTTGTTCCAGGCTCTACATTCTTGGGACAACAGTATTTCCTTTAACCCTTCTAATAACCCTGTGCCATGCTTCTTATTATCTCAAGTCTACAGATGAGAAAGCTGATGTTTAGCAAGGTCACACTTTAATTAAGAGGTTCAACTTGAATTCAATGATGCATGTCTACCTTCAAACCCCATCAAGTTAAATGCTAATACATACTGCCATAACACTTTCAAGGAAAATTATTAAGTTTTATTGATTACAAGGATATGAAAAAAAGGGAAAGTCTAAGATTATACAATTTTAGGTTGTTTAATTGGGTGACTAGCTTGTATCACTAATAAATACTAGAATGAGATCACCAGTAGGCATGATTGTGGATTTTTCTATTGTTTTGGTTGAGAAAGGGAGTAGGGGTAGTAAATGGTAATCCAGATTAAAATACACATTGATGGCCCAGCCAGCATGGCTCAGTGGTTGAGCATCCACCTATGAATCAGGAAGTCATGGTTCAATTCTGGGTCAGGGCACATGCCCAGGTTGCGGGCTCGATCCTTAATAGGCATTCAGGAGGCAGCTGATCAATGATTCTCTCTCATCATTGATGTTTCTATCTCTCTCTCCCTCTTCCTTCCTCTCTGAAATCAATAAAAATATATTTTAAAAAATACGCATTGATGTAAAGAATCTTAGAATTTGATTGGGCAATCAACTTGTGGTCCATGTTATAATCTCTCAGTTCTACGCAACCCAAGTATCTGGTGGCTAGGTCCTTTTCATTTGATTCTGAGCCTACAGTCAGGCATAGAGTCACCTGCCTCAAGTTCTTCAAACCAGCACAAGAAAATCTTTTTTTTTTTTTTTACTCCAACAATGTTTCATGTTGTTTTGCTTTGGTCAAATTCATTTAAAATACATTAATTATAAATGCACAAAAAAGATTTCCCCTGTGTTTGTGTTTACTTTTCCTAAATATGTGCAGCTGGATCTAACCTCTGCCATTTGTTCATGTCTAATCAGAAACCACTGTACTCAATTTAGCTCTGTTTTGTCCATTACATGCTGTGTTTTCTGCAGCATTTTAGCTGATTGTGTGCCTAGGTGAGTCTCTCTTCAGGTGACTTCTTTTTATTAAGGCTATTTGTAAAAACCAACAACCACCACAAAAGAGAATATGGGATTGGGTTGGTACATTAAAAAATATTATTCTGAAGATGGGATGCAATGAGTCTAGCAAGAAAATGCTAATGGAAATGTTGCACAAATGTTGCTTAAAACAAAAACAAACTAAGGTGTCTTTAATACCTAGGAAAATTATAGATTGTTGGATTTTTTAATGCTTGCAAGTATATTTAATTTTTCTGGGTGGTATTTATATTTTTACTATATAAAATAGGTTTAATATCTATTATTGAAGCATATTAAAATTCATATTTGATAACATAAAATTGCTTGAAATTCAGAATATTGAGAGATGCCCTTACCATTTCAAAAGAGCAAAAATATTATTTTTAAAAGAAAATATGCTTCAGTTAATGACTATTTTATTTAAGACTCCTTATTACAATTCAAGAATTCCTTTGGGGACATCTACACTAATAAAAGAGTAAGATGCAAATTGACTGTACCTTCACAACGCCCACCAGCCAATCAGGAGTGAGTATGCAAATTAACCCAACATCTTTGTTGGGTTAATATGCATACACAGGTGCTGAAAAGGCAGTGCCGGTAGCCAGGGGCCTCTACTAAGTCAATATTAACAACACATGGAGTATTTATTCATTCGTATTATATTTTCTGTAGGAAGTAGATATGTAAAAAGTATTTTACCTAGATGTGACTACTAGGTTTATCTTTCCTCCTGTAATCTCTGCTTATTTTATAATATTTCTTATTTGCTACTTTCTTTTTCTTTTAATTATTAATTTAAATTGAGCTCCTGGAGAAAAGACGCTGAAAGTTCTTTTTCAGCTATGATATTAGATGCAGTTTACAGTAGCTAAGAACCATATAAAATAAGTGTTCTGTTTCTAAAACGAGTGGATCACATGTGATTTGAATTTCTTTTCAAAGACAATAAGATTTAATTAAACCAGATGTATATCAGTTCTAGAATCCATTAAAAAGGATTTGGTATATTAGCTTATGTATTCCTTAATCATTCTGTACAATTTTGTAAATTTATTTAAATATATATGTAATTGTTTCTTATGCTTTTTCAGTACATGAGAAAATGCTGAAATTCGTTGAATATGTAATCTTAAGAATGCAGACATTTAGAAATAGGTTTGTAAACTGAACATTTTCTATGTACATGAATATAATTGGTCAGGTTACTGTATCCTGACTGCATGTGCAAATTATCATGAGGTAAATAACAGTTGGGAATAGTTTTTTATTCCAATATAAAGCGGACTAAAATATTATTTATTGTGACAAGTCTATTTTCATCTTCTGGAATTCTGTTTAGTCAGAAGAAGAGTTGTGGACATAAGAATACATAATATTATGTTAATTAAAATAGGGAATAGCTTCCAAATGCACAATTTATGGGCAGAATTTTTCTTAACATGGTTGGTTATAAATTTTTGAGAAGGACTCATAATGTATTCCAGGATGTGGAATGCTTTTCCTCTGAACGTTCTTAAGCCACTCTCCTCCTTCCTTTCTATGCTGATATAAATAGGGAGGTGAGTCTCGCCTTCCCTTCAACCAGGTTCAGCCAATATTCCCCCAGAAGTGTTCCTCATTCATTTACTCATAACTCATTCTATTGAGAAACACTGTGCTAGGGCTAGATATACCAAGATGAATATTAGAGAGTCCTAATTCTGGATACTCACAGGTACAGGGAGTAAATGATGATGATAATTATAATAATGTAATAGACACTATTCTGAGGGTCTGAACAACGTCCCAATGAATGCACACATGAACTTGTTTTATTCTTCCAACAGAGATATGGTATAACTTAGTAGGTAAGAGTTTGAGTTTTGAAGTCAGAAATATTCAGGTTTCAATCTTATTTCCACTACTAACTGGCTACATAGCCAAGGGCAAGGTACAGAATCTCCTTAAACTTCCCTTTCTTCATCTCCAAAATGTAGATCCTACTACTAGATGTGTCATATGTCTGTTCTGAAGATTGAATAAATCCTGGTTGGGTAGTAGTTAGGATATCACCTAACATATAGTAAGTACTCAACATTAGTAGCTATTTAGACTGCTGTTGTTTTTACCAGCTATCTCAAAGCAGTGTCTTTTACTTCAGACAGTGCCACTACAATTAACCCCTCAATCATTGCCATTTCCAGTCCAACAATTGGGGAATTAGACACAGCACCCTACTCTACCAATACCACATCATTTGCTCGGTGATAAATACTTACATTCAATCTTGAATATGTGAGATGAAGACTAAGACCCAGCAGTCATTGTCTAATCAGATTACTAAGAGTTCGTTTTCTCTGTTTCCAGGGATGAAAGTATGTATACACAAACAAATGCCTTATAGATCTGTTCTGTAAAGAGTCAGATAATAAATATTTTAGGCTTTGTGGGCAATAAGGTCTGTGTTGCAACTATCTATTGTTACAGTGCAAAAGCAGTAATAGACAATCTTACCTTATAATAGAGAAACATGCAAATTGACCGCACCTCCGCTGTGCCCACGATTGGGCCGGCAGCAGGCAGGGGGCGGGACTCCGGGTGGCATATCTGCCATTGAGAAGTTCAAGATGGCGGTGCCCAGTGGCCAGGCCCATGCCGCCGCTTCCGGGGATGCCTGGGGCAATCGGCCACCTAGGGGGGCGTGTCCGGGCCCCTCCCGGGGGTCCCGGGGTTGATCGTCCACCTGGGAGGGCGTGGCCCTGCCCCTCCCGCCCCTCCCGGGGGTCCCGGTGGGCGATCGGCCACCCGGGGGGGCGTGGCTGGGCCCCTCCCGCCCCTCCCGGGGGTCCCAGAGGCGATCGGCCACCAGGGGGTCCGGGGGTCGATCGGCCACCTGGGGGGGCATGGCCCGGCCCCTCCCGCCCCTCCCGGGGGTCCCAGGGGCCGAGGCTTTCTGGGCCTTGGGCACCAGCGGGGAGCCTGCACCGATTGCAGGAAACCACTGGGGGTCGGCTCCTGTGATCGGTAGCAGGGACGCTGGGTGCGTCGAGCCCAAGGCCAGGAAAGCCTGGGGCGGAGGCTTTCCCGGCCTTGGGCACCAGTGGGCAGCCTGCAGGGATCGCAGGAAACCACTGGGGGTCGGCTCCTGCGATCCTTAGCAAGGATGTTGGGTGCAGCCGAGCCCAAGGCCACCGCCAGGGGCCAAGCCCCGACCCTGAAAAAGGCAGAAGGCGGTGGCCACAGCCAAGGCCTGGGTCCCTGGTGCCGGCAGAAAACTGGTGCAGGCAGCCAGGTGAATGAAGGTCTATTGCACGAATCTTCGTGCAAACGGGCTACTAGTATGTAAATAAATGAGCTTGGCTATTTTCTAATAAAACTTTATTTATAGAAAAAGCCACTTAGGCCATGGTTTGCTGAGCCTTGTTAGGGAGCATATTTAATGGTTGTATATTTTTATATATTATATTAAACTAGGCTGTGAACTCACAGAGGCCTCATTGAGGCCAAGTCTTACTGATCTCTGTAATATATATATATATATATATATATATATATATATATATATATATATAAATACACACATATAATTGTGGTTGGATAAGTATTTTCTGGATAAATAAGATAATAGTGAAAAAATTATATTAAATAGCTCAAAAAGTTATCTTGATAAATTATATACATACATATATATTATATACATATATATAGAAAACAGTTATCTTTGCCTGTATAAAAATAGAACTGTATGATAGGCAATTAAATTAATGTATATATGAATTTAATTTTCAAAAATAATGGGGGATAACTAAAAAAATAAATGATATTTTATTATAAGGTTCTTAGAAAGAGATATTGAAATTGTGTGTGTGTGTGTGTGTGTGTGTGTGTGTGTGTGTGTGTGTGTGAATGCTGGAAACAGAGAGAGGGAAGGAGAGAGAAGAGTTAGAGAGAGAAATTTATAGTACTGGACCCTAGGTTAATATAGATATCATCACAGAGCATTAGATTGTGTTCTGAATTTGCAGGCAGTTATAGCAAAAACAAAACAATAGAATATATAATCTGATCAAAATAAACACGCTTTTTACATAAGGAGCAAACATTTTTCCTGGTACTGAAAGAAATATATTAGGACTCCCTTATACAAGGACTCCCTTATACAAGGACTATTGAGCAACATAATAAATAACATTTCCAGTAAGGGATTTAGAAAAGTACACAATGTTCCTCCACTCACTCCTTCATATGAGAATATTTGACTAAAGCTAAAGCACAGCATTAAAACATACTTTGTTAAAAACTATTTTTTGAGGTTGTGAAAGATTTTGTTTTCTTTATACTTTTGTCTATTATCCAAATTTCAATAATATACATTATATCACTTTTATAATCAGATTATGAATAACAATACCTATTTTTAAAATGGTTTGAACATTACAATTTACATTCTTTTAGGCTTGTCAATTTAAAAAAATTTACTTTTGCTCTTATAGATGGTTTCTCAAAATGCCTACTTATTGACATTTCTTTTTTATTTCAGATTTATTTCTATCCCACATACTATATAAGAAAGATCTCAAAGAATGGACTAGACATTGCAGTTCATTACTGGCCCTCATTATGTCCAGATGTCTAAGGGACCACTGAATTATTAGTCAATGAGTACAAGCCTTTTACCTGGACAGTAATAGTGATAAAATTCCATCACATATATCTCAAACAAAGCAGTTGCCATATACTATCTCATGAGATCACTCAACAACTCTCGAAAAGCATTCTTTTAACCATTTCATGAATGAAGACATTATAGCGATGAGATATGAAGTGTGACAGCCCCAGGTAAAAGGCAGAATCAAGGCTACAGTTCATGCTCTAGGTCAATTAGTAACGTCCTCTGAGACTGATCAGTCCAGTCTACAATTTCCAAACTTATTTTTTAAAGAATAAATCATTCTTAATATGTGGAAACTCATTATATGAAAAAATAGAGAACTGCTCTGGTTAAAAACGAATGCAATAGATCCAGCCACCTACTCATTTGACATTCCACCTCACCCCATGCCCTTTCAGAGTGGCCCTTCAAACAGCAATGTCTCTAAGGATCCTTGGTGCTGGGTTTGACAACCACTCTTCTATATCAGTGAAGACGCAAAGGCTTTCACTTAGGAGTTATATAAGCACAATTATTTTTTTAAAAAGTTTTTGTGGGACCTAGGGCATTATTTCCTTCCCTTTTTAGTATAAGACCCTAAAGGATGAAAATGCATGGCCTTAATCTACAAATATGCCTAATGATTCTTGATTGAAACTTATAGAGATGTATTTAAGAAATAAAATTTTTCATGAGTCAAACACTATGTTCATCTACCAAATTCTTAAAACCCAAAGGATTTAGTCCTGATAAAAGGCCACATATATATGTGTGTTCTCTCTCTCTCTCTCTCTCTCTCTCTCTCTCTCTCTCTCTCTCTCTCATATTCACTCTCACACAACCATTCAGCACAATTAAAGCACCCTGTTAGACTGACCGCCTATTTGCCTTTACTGGAACTTAGCTGTCCTTGGAGGATGTGGATCACTATATTACTCTGAAACAATGCTATACTGCCTTCTTCCAGTATTTCAGGACACGTATCTCCCCTTTCCATTTGCAATTACAGAGCATAATGCTCCTCCTATTCTTTTGTTCAAAATATATGTGTTTCATTGAGGAGCCCACCCTGAGGCTTCCTCTACCTTCTTGTTACTCTGTTAGATTTCTTGGTCACTCCATTTCATTGCAGAATTTATCATCAGGCATATACACTGAGTGGCCAGATTATTATGATCTCCGAACGCATAATAATCTGGCCACTCAGTGTATATCCTATATAATAAAAGGATAATATGCAAATTGTCCCCTCAACCAGGAGTTTGACCAGCAGGCAGGCCGGCCAACTGCCCATGTCCCCTCCACCTGGCCAGGCTGGCCGGACCGCACCCATGCATGAATTCATGCACCGAGCCTCTAATATATATATACTGAGTGGCCAGATTATTATGCGTTCAGAGATCATAATAATCTGGCCACTCAGTGTATATTTTCTGCACACTCAAACTGCTCTTATCATTCCTGGAAATTTCAACATCCATGTGGCCAAAACTCACTCTGAGTTCTTTGACCTGTTCCCATCACCATTGACCTATTCCTCCATATCACAGCCTGAATTAAGTCTTCAAAAATGGCACTAACTCCAACATCAAACGTGCAAACACCCAACTCCCTCAGCATAACCTTCTTTTCTTTCAAGTCCTTCTAATACAGTAGAACAATTACTACTTCTAACCCATTGTTTCTAATGATAGTTCTTTATCCACCATTCCTATTCTCATCATTTTCCTTTATGATTAGCAGAATCCTATTGATCCTTCTTCATCTGTATCTACTTTGATAAAATCCCTACTCTGTAAGCCAACCATTTGCCTTTTTCATTCCTGCATCACAGCCACTTAACTTTGCTGGAAGGAATCCCCAAACCTGGCAAGTTGTTTTTGCCTTAATTTCATTAACTCAAACTGAAATAGAGCCTTCTTAGCACAGCCAAGTAACTTTATAGTTTTCCAGTCTCCAAAATCACCTTTCTCCTCTCTCTTTAAATCTCCTTATTTGGATCCTTGCTTCTTATTCTGAGCATATTACCTCACTTCCCACTTTATTGAAAAAGAAAAGTAAACATCAAGTGGGAATTTACTCTTCTTCCCACTACTAAATTATGAAAGCACTGCATCTCCTCTTCCCCACTGTTAAATTTTAGGAACAGTCTTGCCTTCTACTCACTGAAGGACAATCCCTCTGCATGTGTTCTTTGTTTTAGCCACTGGGGAAAAAAAGCTCTACGAAGGCAGGCATTGTGTTTTTACCATTGATATGCCTCAGACCTTGTACAACGCTTGGTGTAATATACACTTATGTATATTATTTATATTTGTATATGTGTGTTGGTGAGGAGAGAGAAAGACAGAAAGAAACAGGTGCAATGCATGCTATATCTCTTGCTTGTGTCAGAAAATTTAGCAGCCAAATCCTTTTCCATTGCCCTGTGATATTTTAGCAGAATAGGTCTTAAAAGATTATAGCATCCTGAACTGCAATGATACCTTTTCCTTTTAGGAAAAGTGCCAGGTCATCAGGTTATCATGCAAAATAGACAGAGAAATTATTCCTAGCCTTCTATAGAAATCAAAACTGATGAATATAACATCCCATACAGAGTAAAAATAATACGCCTATAATGTACTCACCGAGCTCTGAAATTGCATTCATTTGGAGCATTAATTTTCCAGAATTATTTCAGTTTGTTCTTATATTAATAAAGCTGCATTACCTCTTTTAATAATTTGGGAGGAAATAAGAATTAGTCTGGCTCCTAACCTGTACACGGAGTATGTGAGTACTGTGGAGCATGTAAGTGAATCTCACAATGATTAAGTGCTCCTCTTACATGCAATGCAAATAGAAATGAAAATCCGAGACTAGCTTTTCTCTATATGTGAACACTATGCTTTAAGAGTATGTTATGATGTTTAAAATATTAAATTGGAGCTATTTATAGGACCTATTCTGTTTCTAGAAACTGGATTAAAGACCTTGCCGGGGAGCTGAGGTCAACAACAACACAAAGTAGGTGGTGGTAGATTATAAATACATGGAATATAGCCAGGTTCTCAGAAGCCAAAACAATAGACAGATCCTAGGAAGAAGCAAGGGATGGACCTGGTAGGTTCCCCCAAAACAGTGGTTTAAAATGGAGCTGGAATACATAAATGTCAGCATCAATATCAATCAAACCAGCCTCTCGTACATTTCTCAAAAGTGGGAGCAGTAGAGAACTATTTGGTGTGTGAAGGGCTTCCTGTCAGACTGCATCCGAAGTTAACAAAGAGGTTGTAATGATGTCAAGAAAATAATTAATTAAACATTGTGATCTGATAACTTAAAAAGGAAAGTAAAAAATTTAAAAACCTTAATGAATGGGTAGTTCTTTTCAAATTTATTTTCATTAAATTTATTGGGATGACATTTGTTCATAAGATTATATAGGTTTCAAAGGTACAATTCTATAACATATCATCTGGTTATTGCATTGTGTGCCCCACACCCAAAGTCAAACCTCCTTCCATCACCATACACTCAAACCCCTCTACCTTTCACTACCCCCATCCGTTGTTTTTTTCTGGCAACCACCATACTGTATACAACTGACAATAACAAATGAACAAACAAGACAAACAAAAAGTCATCGACACAGACAACAGAATGGGTAGTTCTTATTTTTTTAATTTATTTATTGATTAAGGTATTACATATGTGTCCTTATCCCCCCCCATTACCTCCCCAACCCTCCACTCATGCCCTCACCCCCCCACCCCCACCCCTGTTGTCTGTGTCCATCGGTTACCAGTGGTCGGCAAACTCCTTAGTCAACAGAGCCAAATATCAACAGTACAACGATTGAAATTTCTTTTGAGAGCCAAATTTTTTAAACTTAAGCTATATAGGTAGGTACATTGTTAGTAACTTAATTAGGGTACTCCTAAGCTGGCCTTTGCTAAAAACTCAAGGGACCAAAGAGCCGCATGTGGCTCGCGAGCCACAGTTTGCCTACCACTGGGTTAAGCTTATATGCATGCATACAAGTCCTTTGGTTGATCTCTCCCCCTTATCCCCACCCTCCCCTACCTTCCCTCTGAGGTTTGACTGTCTGATCAATGCTTCTCTATCTCTGGATCTGTTTTTGTTCATCAGTTTGTGTTGTTCATTATATTCCACAAATGAGTGACATCATGTGATATTTATCTTTATCTGACTGGCTTATTTCACTTAGCATAATGCTCTTACCATTTGCAACAGCATGGATGGAACTGGGTAGTTCTTATTGTTTCAGAAATCTAATCTAGTCAGTTATGCAGCATCTCGTTGGTCCTCCTAATGAAACTCCAACTGCAATTACTTTTTTTTCTCACCAAAAATCTTTGTGAATATTGTGTCAGACATTTAACTGTATTCCTCACTCACATAAGCTTCGTTAACACCATTAAACCTGAGATGTACTTTCTCTAAGTGAAAGAAAAAAAAATATATATATACAGAATGGAAATTTCCTCCTGGCCTATTACTGCCATTTCTTCTTCATAATCTCCAACTTATTTCTATTTCTCTTTACAGCCGTGGTTCATGGAGGGATGCAATGTTGTACAATTGCCGTAAACTGATAGCAAAATTTGGTGTGCATATGCATTTTCCTGGCTTGGAAGAAAGTCCATAACTTTCATCAAATTCTCAAAAGGGTCCATGACCTGAAAAAGATTAAGGATCATTACTCCATAGCATCCTTTAAGACTTTCCAAGACAAACATGGTGAAATTAACCACATTTGTCTTTACTACATTCGTTTCCCCTGTGTTTGGCTTTCTTCAAGTTTAAAATTCTCTTGTAAACTCTGTTAGGTATCCTTTTAAAAAAACACTTTCTTTAGTCTTGCTTCATTATAAAATGCATGCTGCTAATAAGTTTACAATGTTATTTGTGTTTTTAAAATAAGTTATCTGAGTGTTAAAGAATTAAAGCCCTTCGCCATATTTCAAATAGTAGTCTGTTGGGGATTGGAAGAAACCTGTTATCTCTACCACTGAGAGCAGAGTTTTCTTTTTTTAACAAAAACAAATATTATCAGCCTTACCTATGCTCTGTTTTTAAAGTTCTAATAAATTACCTTAGCTAGTCAGTACCCAGTCAGGCCTAAATGTAATACGAATTCCTGGAAAAAGGTCATTTGATAGAAGTAAAATAAAATTCAAGGGAACTTTAATTTCATTTTTACTCACATGTAAAAGCAATTTTTAATGTTAAATCTTCATTCTCCATTACAGAGTAAAGAGCTCCTTTAGATATTTTGTCCAAGAAGCCTTAATTGTTGAGTTCCATTTTCTAGTTTTTCATCAAGTAACCATTTCATACAATATACTATCTAAATGAAATACTAAAAGATTAATTTACAGCTATACGAGCTTTTCCATTTTGTAAAACATAAATAACCAATCCTTTTATGTGTATTTTTAAAATTAAATCTGTGAGATAAAACAAGCAAAAAAACAAAATGTTTGACCTTGTTGGGTACAGATACTAAAGGTAAGCCTTTTTATCTCCGACAAGGCAATATTCTTATGCCCTCAGCATCCCCTGAAATGGAGTTGGGCTGTGTCTTATCATTCTGAGTGTTAGAGATGCTCTTGGTAAAGCAAGCTACTATGGCAAGTTAATAGTTAAAGGCTAAATTGCTGTTCCTTTTCTTCTATAAATGTGAGCACAAGGCTTGGGCCTTAAGGGATCACAGAGGATGCTCCTGAGTAGCAAGGCAAAGTATCTTTAGTAGCTGAAGACCTAGAGAGGCCAGCAGACTGTTTGAAAAGACTTGCCAGCAGGGAGAGCTCTCAAAAGTAGGCCTGAACAAGAAGAAAAGGTAGTGAAGGGAAAAGAGAACAAGGGGAAGAGAGAAGGAGCTTCCCAATTTCAGGCAAAGCATACATTCATGAAGAGCTAGAAACGTAAGTCAGAGTGGGTTGGTGAATACCAAAGATGCAAAAAACAGATCCTTAGTCACAGAGCAATGACAGAGAATCAGGGAGCCAACCTGGAAATTCCCAGGATGTCCTGAACTCAGATGATAACACCACCAGTCTGTTGAACCAGGTAGGAGTAGGGAATTGAAACTTAGGGTGGGGCTGGATGGAGGTGGGCAAAGGGGGCGGATAGAGGACATCTGTAATAGTATCAACAATAAGTAAAAAATAAATTAAAAAAAGAGAATTGCTAAGATTTTATAATTTCCCTTCAAATAAAATGCCTAAATCAGCAGATATTCCATTTATGGAAGGAGCTTTCCTTTACTGTCTACACCTAGCCAAGTCAAAGCCTTGTTTCTCCTTTGCTTTATAGTTATTACAATACTAGAAGCCCGGTGCACGAAATTCGTGCACGGCAGGGGGTTGTCCCTCAGCCCAGCCTGCACCCTCTCCAATCTGGGACTCCTGGAGGGATGTCCGACTGCCTGTTTAGGCCTGATCCTGGTGGGATCGGGCCTAAACGGGCAGTCGGACATCCCTCTCACAATCCAGGACTGCTGGCTCCCAACTGCTTGCCTGCCTGCCTTCCTGATCGCCCCTAACCGCTTCTGCCTGCCAGCCTGATCACCCCCTAACCACTCTGCTGACAGCCTGGTTGATGCTTAACTGCTCCCCTGCCAGCCTGTTTGCCCCCAACTTCCCTCCTCTGCCAGCCTGGTCACCCCTAACTGCCCTCTCCTGCAGGGTTGATCACCTCCAACCGCCCTCCCTTGCAGGCTTGGTCCCTCTCAACTGCCCTCCCTTGCAGGCCGGGTGCCTCCCAACTGCCCTCTCCTGCTGGCCATCTTGTAGTGGCCATCTTGTGTCCACATGGGGGCAGGATCTTTGACCACATGGGGACAGCTATATTGTGTGTTGCAGTGATGATCAATCTGTATATTACTCTTTTATTAGATAGGATAGAGGCCTGGTGCATGGGTGGGGCCAGCTGGTTTGCCCTGAAGGGTGTCACAGATAAGGGTGGGGGTTCCCTTGGGGTGTGGGGCGGCCTGAGCAAGGGGCCTGTGGTGGTTTTCAGGCCGGCCACGCCCCCTGGCAACCCAAGTGGAGGCCCTGGTATCTGGAATTTATTTTCCTTCTACAATTGAAACTTTGTAGCCTAGAGCGGAGCCAAGCCTGCTGCTCCCTCCGGGACAGCAGCCATTTTTGTGGCAGTTAATTCACCTTCTACAATTGAAACTTTGTAGCCTTAAACGGGTGGGCCCGGCCAGGGTGTGCGGAAAGCTTTGCTTCCCCTGTTGCTGCCGGAAACCCTGGCCTGCTCTCTCAAGCTCCATTCCGCCGCCATTTGTTTGAATTTGTTTACCTTCTATAATTGAAACTTTGTAGCTTGAGTGGAGGCTTAGGCCTGCAACAGTTATGGAAAGCTTGGCTTCCTCTGTTACCTGGGAAACCTTGCTCTCTGTGGCTGTAGCCATCTTGGATTGGGCTTAATTTGCATACTCTCCCTGATTGGCTGGTGGGCGTGGCATGGCTGGTGGGCGTGGCTTGTGTAGTGGAGTGATGGTTAATTTGCATATTACCATTTTATTAGAGAGGATTACTGACTGTATTCCCATTACTGCATTAATCTTTTTAAAACTAAATTATGGACTTTATTCAGATTTCACTAGTTCTTCCAGTAATGTCCTTTTTCTGTCACACATTTACATAGTTTCTCTAATAAACTGTGAAATTCATAGGTATCAGATATTAATGATAATACGTAGGTTTCTGTGAACTGGCTAAAAACAGTGATCACATCAAAAATACAAATTCTAAAGTTGTATTGTAGCACAGAATCATGCCTACCCAGGTATTAGCAGACATTTTAAAATTTCTGAGGCTGATGGAATGTGTGTTTTTTTCATTTTTTGAGGGATGATATAAAAAATTAATAAGACTGAGTCAGGATTGACCTCCTACATTTTGAGAAAATACTAAGTCCTGTATAAATTTAATTATTATGAAAAGCATGCCTATATTGTTAAATTCTACTTTCTTTGTTAGTTCATTGCCACATCTGGACTGATATCATACGCAAAATGCTCCAAGGTACATCAACAGGTGTACCGGTTAATAATGCGGATTTTTTTCAATAGATGGAGTTACACATATGTTGATATATATGCGATTTGATATGTATGCTATTTTGTTGTATTGACAAGAAACTTCAAAACTTCATATGGCAAATTTTCTGAAGGTATTAACATCATAGATATTTTTATGCTTAAAAATGTCAAATTTCATGCCAAAAAAAGAACATTTGCGGGAAGTTTAATTCATTACTTTATTTTGAAGAAAAGTGCTGCTGAAAGTTATCGTATACTTCAGGAAGCTTATGGTGAACATGCTCCATCTCAAGATACTTGTGAACATTGGTTTAAACGTTTTAAAAGTGATGATTTCCATGTGAAAGACAAAGAATGTCCAGGTCAATTTGAAGCACGCTTTGATCGTAAAACAAGCAGAATGTGCCAGAAGACACGGCAAAGTAATTTTGCTTCATGATGACGCACCATCACACACTTCAAAACCAGTTAAAGACACGTTAAAAGGTCTTGCCTGGGAAGTGTTAACCTTCCCGCTGTATTCACCAGACCTTGCTCCTTCAGATTACCACTTGTTCGATCGATGGCACCCACACTTTCTGAGCAGCACTTCAAAGTGTACGAAGAAGTGGAAAATTAGGTCTCTGAATGGTTTGCCTCAAAACAAGAAAAGTTCTATTGGGATGGTATCCACAAATTACCTGAAAGATGGGGGAAATGTGTAGCTAGCGATGGACATTACTTTGAATAAAGCACTTTTGATGTTTCTCTTGAAATCATCATGTTTCCTTTGATTACAAAATCTGCATTATTAACTGGTACACCTAGTATTCACCTCCTAAAAATATGTTACTCTACAATGATTTGATTAATTTTTGTGTAGTTGCTATACATGTGAAGTATTATTCCATCAAAGGGCAACATTTGATAAAATATTTACTCACCAACTCATTGGTTGAAGGTAGTGCCTAGGGGCAGTTAGCCTCAGATACTTATAGGCTTCCCAAAAACCAGGCTGGGCAAGCTTTCACGTTTCCAGAGAGGGTATTCGTTGGAGAAGCAGTGATAACAGGCATTTGAAGTGGGAAATTGTCAGTGCACTGAGAATGGTCACCACAGCTGTAGGTTCATTTACAGGTGAGCCAAGCAGATATGAGTAAGAGCATCTATCACATTGCTATATGCTGTGAACAAGTTGCTGTAAGCTCTATTTACTTGAAAGATAGCTATGGTCTCTTTCACAAAATATTGGTGCATAGACTGGTCCAAATTCACTTTAAACAGTATTTTCTGCAACATATATCCAAAGGAAAAAATGGGTGCATGTTAATAGCATCTAAAGTGTCTTGTCAAAATAATGGTTATTTCTTCAGGACAAAAAAATGCATTCTATCATTTCTTCTTTTTCCCACCCGTGCCTTTTCCAAGGACTAAAGGGAGAGAGATACTCCATGGAGCACTTTGCCTTTATGAATATAGCCCACTGACAGAAAAATAAAGAAATAAAAAAATTCAGAGTGGCATTCATGCCACATTCCTCTGTTGATGCTAATAACAGCCTGTGCTTCTCTACTAATTTATCCCACTTGCCCTTATGACACCCTTGGAATGTCACAGCAGATATTAATTATTGCCTTTATTTTGCAACCGGAGAAGTTTATTTTTGTTAAAAGCATGAATTGCAGACCTGGGATATGCCAAATATTGGGTTGATAGTCTTCCTCAGGATATTTCAGTTAATCATATTCATAATCCTAGGGGTATTATTGTCCTCATTTTACTGATGAAAGCCCTAATTAGGGACCAGAGAAGTTCCCATGAGGCAAGAAAGTTTGGGAGTAAGACCTAACTCCTGGAGCTTCAACTCCAGTGCTTATTCTCTCCCAATATTCCTGGATAAGCATCAATATCTGTCTCTCACACCATCCTACATGCTCCATTAGAGCAAAATTCTTATCTGTTTGGATTCCTGAATGTACCTTCTAGCAACTAGCACATAGCTTTGCACATGGCAGACATTCAATAAATGTCTTGAAATCTATATAATAAAATCCTAATATGCAAACTGACTGAATGGCAGACCGACGACCGGTTGCTATGACACGCACTGACCACCAGGGGGAAGATGCTCAATGCAGGAGCTGCCCCCTGGTGGTCAGTGTGCTCCCACAGGGGGAGTGCTGCTCAGCCAGAAGCTGGGCTCACAGCTGGCCAGCGCTAAGGACCCCTCAGGGGATGTTCAACTGCAGGGAGCAGGCCTAAGCCAGCAATCGGACATCCCCGCGGGGTCCTGGACTACAAGAGGGCTCAGGCCAGGCTGAGAGACCCCTACCACCAGTGCACGAATGTTGTTCACCGGGCCTCTAGTAAAATATATGAATCTATAATATTAATAATTTCTCTGAGTTGGACCTAGAGTGTTCTCAGTCCCAGTATTCCTCAATTGGGGAAGTTTTGCCCATTCCCAGGGGGGATTTTGAAATGCCTGAAGGTTTTTTTCTGATTGTCACAATGACTAAGTGTAACTACTGGGATTTGGTGGCAAAGACAGAAGTGTTAAGAATCATGCAAAGTGTGGAATAGTGTATCCAATGAATAATTGTTTCACTCAAAATGCCAGTAGTGCCCTGAGAAATACCGCAAGAAAGATTATATATTTCAATAATATGCCTCTAGTGTACTTAAATAATTGTTAATATGACTTCATATGTATGTATGTATGTGCCTGTGTGTATAACTACCCATTTTAAGTTAATCATTTTATAGATTATTTTTCCAATTGGTGCCTGAAAAGGGGCTGTAGGGAGGCAGAAGAAATGGAGATAGGAAAACTGGTTGATGTATCAGAAATGTGAAATCTAAAAATGACCAGGGGGCACAGTGTTAATCTAATTTATACAGGTGATATTTCCTATGTTCATTCTTGCTTTTCTATTTCTGTCTGGCTTTTTATTTCTTCTCAGGTTAAATCCCCAGTCTGACACGTTAATGTGTTTGCTTTCTTCCTTTTAGTTCAAATAGAAATTTGAGAATTGGTTTTCAGGACTGTTTGTGTCCAGTGTCACCGTTAGCCTGTGGTTGCAGTAGAGAAGCTCAGTAAAGCCTCTTTTATTGTTTCTATGATAACAAGAGAGCAGTCCAAATACCAGTGGTAAACTCCCTTTACTGAGACTGAGAAATGATTTTCATGAGACCTTTCCTGCATCAGGTAGCTAGAAAAACATGGGACAAAGATGGAAGATACTGTGGCATAATAGGAAAAATCACTAGGTTAGGATTCCAGATATTGGGAGGCCCTACCAACCAACTATAAATCATTTAACCTCTTTGAGCACTGGTTTCATCACTTAAAAATAACATAAAATAATAATAAGACCAGATAAAACAGCTTCTGGGGCCCTTTTCTAATCTAAAGTTGGGTTTTCAAGTTCAAGGGAAAGAGGGGATGAAGAGGAATAGATGTTATCTTAGAAACTAGGTAAAAAGATGCCTCCCATGTATAAAATTATAAGCTATCCCTTATTCCTTTGGAATAGTCCAGAAGTTTCTGCCGTAGAATAAAACAGCTAGTATATGTCCAGTACTTCTCCACGGGCAGGAATGGAACTCCCTGGAGGATTGCTTCCAGAATGGTTTCAGAGGCAGCATTCACATAAGTGGTTAAGTATTTGGGCTCTGGGGGGAAATCTCTGCTTTAATTCCAACTCTACTACTCTCTGACAGGTCCTATACATTGGTCATGTACTTTACTCTAAGCCATTGCTTCCTTATACATATAATCTACACTAATAAAAGAGTAACATGCTAATTGACCGTACATTCATGACGCCCACCAGCCAATCAGGAGCGAGTATGCAAATTACCCCAACAAAGATGGCGGGTTAATTTTCATACACAGGTGCCGAGTGGCCAGGGGCGAGGCGGGACACTTGTATCATTGCCATGGCAATGATGCAGGCATTCCACACCACCCCAGCCGCTCCGGGTCTCTGGGCAGCATGGGAGGGCGGAAAGGCAGCTCTGGCCAGAGCAAAGGTGGTGCCAGCAGCCAAGGGAAGGAAGGCCCATTCTTTCATGAATCTTTGTGCATTGGACCTCTAGTGAGAATAATAAAAGTACCTATTTCACAGGGCTGTTATGATAATCAAATGAACAAATGCCATGTGAATGCATGTCTTAGTACATGGTAAGTGCTCCATAAATTTTTGATGTGCTTACCATAAACAAGCTAAACCACTAATAAAATGGAGCAGTTTAATAAGTTATTCTTTGATTAAGAGAATTCTCTCCCTGCCCCCATAACTCACCTCTTCCAAAATGGCTGATGAATCCTTGCATGAACTAGTGCTCACATGATTACTACCAGTTGAATGCTAATAAAAGATGTATTTGTAAAGGTATAATTTATTACTTTATGTACATTTATTCTCCCCCTCAAAATTGCTATAGGTGGTTAAGATTTTTAAATTATATATGTATGTATGTGTGTGTATATCTATATCTATCTATCTATATATATATATATATGAAATACATTTACTATTTAACTTATTGTAGATAAAAGACTCTCATATCAGACTCACTGATGATTTTCTTTTAATATATCTTCTAGAAGCATAGAGAATCAATACCTGCTCCAGTCTGTATTTGTGACTAGCTGGGAAGTATTTTCACCACAAGACTGTAAAATGGGTTTTTATATGACCTCTGTATTTGTTATTATCATTAGCAGGCAGACAGCTGCCAAAGGGACTTTCTCCACCCTCCCCTGGGTTGGTCACAGGGATGTCACTTTAATTTTATACTCGTCACCATTATTAATTGCTGCACTGAGTTCATCATTTCTCCTGGGAGGTAACCCATAGCTAGGGACAAGCACTGTGATGTTTTATCAAATACCTCCATTCTTGCATCATCCTATAAGATGATTCAGGATTTTAAATGTTCAGATAATTTTAGATACAATGTTTTCTATCCTCTACTTTCTTCATTCATGGTCCTTATATATTATATTTTTTTCCTCATTTCATAGTTTCTTAAATATGAAGATATTCTAACTAGTTGCAAGGCACTACTTTAATAGAGCTTGTCATTTCTAGGTAAACCCTTCTAATATTTCACATTTTTACTTGAGCCCATTATATTTTGTTGTAATATTCATTTCACAGGTTTTTAAAATAAGTTTACTTTTGTTTTTATCTAGGGCCATTATTATGCATTTGACAATTTTATATTGAATTGTTTCAAGTAGCAAATTAAATAAACTCATACTGTAGCCTAAGTACTAATAGTCTTAATAGATGTACTTATTTTAAGTAAACATAAATTACCTGACCTAAATAGTTAGATAATAAATGAGACATGTGGAGTAAAATCAGTGTTTCTTTTTTTCCAAATATTTTACTTTTTATTAAGGTAACATTGGTTAATAATATATACATTTCAAGATTTACAACGTTATAATTTGGTATTTGTATACTCTATTGTGTGCTCACCACCAAAAGTCTAGTTTTCATCTCTCAATATATGTTTTACCCCTTTACCCATCTCATTCCCCCATACCCATTGCCCTCTGGCAACCTCCAATCTGTTGTCTGTACACCTATGAGTTTCTTTTTGTTTGCTTTGTTCATTTGTTACTCTTATGTTTTACTAGATGCCCGATGCACAAAATTCGTGCAAGGGACTTGGCCTTTGCAGCCATGGCGGCTTGCCTCAGCCCTCACAGCCCTGGCTTCGTCCAGAAGGATGTCCAGAAGGTCATTTGGCTGTCTGGTCTAATTAGCATATTATGCTTTTCTTATTATAGAAGAAGGTCATTATAGATATTCCACATATGAGTGGTCATACAGTTTTGTCCTTTTCTGAGTTATTTCAGTTAGTACAATGCCCCTCAAAATCCATCTATGTTGTCATGAATGGCAATATTTCATTTTTTATGACTGAGTAGTATTCCATTTTTTATATATACTACATCTTCTATAGCTATTTATCCATCGATGGACACAGGTTATTTCCATTCTTGGCTATTGTAAATAAGGCTGCAATGAACATAGGGATGCACATATCTTTTCATATTAGTGTTTTCATATTCTTTGGATAAATACCCAGCAGAGGAATTGCTGGACCATATATTGTGGTCCTATTCTTAATCTTCTGAGGAACATCCACATTTTTTTCCACAGTGTCTGCACCAATTTACAATCACGCAAATAGCATACAGGTTACTCTTTACTACACATCCTTGCCAGCACATTTTGCTGACTTGTTGATAATAGCCATTCTGACAGGTGTAAGGTAATATCTCATGGTGGTTTTGATTTGCATTTCCCTAATAATTAGTGATGTGGAACGTAATGTCATGTGCCTGTTGGCTATCTGTGTGGCTTCCTTGGAAAAATGATTATCCAGATTCTCTGCCCATATTTTAATTGTATTATTTGGTTTGGGGTTGTTGAATTATATGGATTCTTTACATATTTTGGATATTAACCCCTTATTGGAAATATCATTTGCAAATGACTTCTCCCATTCAGTTGGTTGCCTTGTTGTTTTGTTGATTGTTTGAAAGCTTTAAAGTGTGAAGTAGTCTCATTTATTTATTTTTTTGTTTTGTTTCCCTTGCCTTTGGCGTCAAATTCACAAAACACTACTAACACTGATGCCCAGAAGCTTAGTGAGAATTTATTGTGACTTGAAACAAAGTAAGAAAATACAAGGCTTAAAAATAAAAAATAAAAATAAATAAGTAAATAAATAAAATTTGAATTAAAAAAAAACAACAACACAACAACTCTAATGCCATATTCTTAATTTACCAGGTCTGTCATTTTAAAATAAGTATACAGTTTGTTAAATAATGACTTCAGAGCCAGTTAGTCTCTATCAGTGTAAGATTGCTCTTCACTTTTACCATTCCATGTACTGCTATGTCAGTCACTTTTAATAAGCTTATATGACATTTAGAGAAAAATATAAATTAAAAGTGTATATCTGGCATTTAATACAAAATATAAATTAAATGTATATTTATTTGCTATCTATGTAAATTGTTTGTATTACATAAATTTATGCACATCTCAGTATAAGTAAGGACTTGAAGTGGCTTATGTTATAAATAATAAAATAAAATAAAATATAAATTGATAAACAGATCAAAGAAAAGGGATGTATGTGTGGACAAATAAAATGAAACTAGAACATACAGTTACTTTATAGAAATGCCTATTATAAAATCCCATTTTTTTTTTTTGTCTCTAAGCTTCCCAGTGGCCAAAGAAAAGAGAATGGCATTATTTAAAAGACAGTTTGATAATATTTTTTAAAGGCTGGGTCCAGGAAAACCTATATTTTCTTGGTGTGAGCATTAAGAGATATATTCTTTTCAGGATTCTAATAATGGGGTCATTATAGGATATCAAACAAATTGTCCTCAATATCATCCTGATAATAATCTCAAGGGCATTTTACCATATGGTTGCTTTTTCATAAATATGGTTTATGGCAGTAATCCAAAACAATATTTAGTAAAACCAGTTTTACATGTAACCAAAACAATGGAATACAAGTTTTTGAACAATAAAATGATCATTTTTTATCCAGAATAATATTTGGACACTCCAGAAAAATGAATGACCTCTATAATCTTTACTCACACACAAATATAACTATATATAAGATACAGTTACAAAATATAGTTATTATATTCACATATGTATATCCTGCCCCCCCCCCAAACCAGATTGTAAATCTTAGATAGGTTAGTAGAACATACCTCCCCTGTGCTTACCATAGTGCTGCGTAAATGAAGAACTCACAATAAATGTGTGTTTTTTGTGTGGCTGGCAATTATATCAGACACCACTTATATTCACCTCAGATCCTCTCAGCCTGCCACACACTCCAGTCACTGCTCTGGTGACCAAGTCAGCAGGGGCTTCAAATAGTCTGACAGATATAACCTGACTGTGCCTTGCCTCAGGCTTGCTTCCTGCCCTGGGGCTTCTCTGAAACCATAGCAAGTGACAGTCCACCACAGGAAACTTCTCAGCACTCATGAATATACAATCCAGAATCCCTTGACCAGTAGAACCACATGAAAGAAGGGCAGGCAGGAACCAATTATAATTTCTTCTTCTTTTCATCCTCAAAAGGAAGCTTCTGAGATGGATTTCATGAGGATTCTCAGCAGCTCCATTGGGCTCAAGTTCCAGTCACTCTACTGGTTACCAACTTGATAATGCATCTCTGTACTGGCTTGCCTTTTTTTGCCAGGAGAGGGACACTCACCTGTCATTTAACCACTGCTCCATGATTACATTATCAAATGAACTATTTGAACATAAGTCTTTCTCTCAGATTCTGCTTTTAGGGAACAAGGCTAAAAGAAGTGGTGCCAAAGTGGACTAATGCTAATATTTAGCTTGCTTCTAGAAGCTTCACAATTACTAAGATGTTGACCTGTTGTGGATTGGGGCAAGGTGGAGGTGGAAGGTGAAATATTTGGTCTTGTGACAGAAATATCACAGGAAAAGTATGGGGACAAATGATAATTATAATGATATACTAAAGGTGAGTAGTTAATGTAATTCAGAACTATGTTAAAAAATGATAGGGTCAAGTCAACCATCCATCAACTCAAGAAACATTGTGAGTCAGAGAGTCTCTATGGAATCCAATAAGGAGGACCATATCACCTGTAGCTTCTGAGAAGACCATGCTAGAAATCAGACCCAAGATCTCATTTTAAAGATGGCAGAGATGCAAAGAAAATCGAGAGCACAGCCTTGACAGGTCTCCTATACAAAAGTCAGTACTCTAAGGGGAAATGAGTGTGACCATGGCACTTGGATGGACACATATGATGGATCAGCCTCTGAGAATATTGAACCCCAGATCCCACTAAACCTTTCCAACTAGTAGAATTAGATCCCTGCTTTTTGCTGGAAGCGAGAAGTTCCTCTTGCTCTGATACCCTGGAAAGACCTCATCTAAAGCTAGAAACTTGAATATAATGTATGTCTTACTCAAAACCTGCTCCTGCCATTCTCATACTTCCTGACTGGGAATGAAGGTCAGGTTATAGCTCAGTCCAAGTATAGAAACAAAGTCCCTCTTGTGTGAGTAAAAAGCTTACATCCTGTAGGACTGAGTGATTAATATTGGCAGAGACCAGGGGAACTAATGTGGGCGTGAATAATAAGGATATTGAACCAGGGAATCATTGACATACAAGCACTCACCAGTGATTTGGGGTTCAAAATATTAGCAAAGACACCTGATAGTTTGCTAATATACTCTAATATGGCTTTTTGAAGCTTTGACCGATAATGGCCTGCAGTAAATGAGGTAGTAATGCAAGAATACCTGGGCATAATAGTGAGGCATGGAACAGAAGACTTAGGGAGATGGCATGTTAGAATGGATTTATTTTGTGAGACCAGTGAACCCACCACTTGACCATGTTCCCCAGAAGAGTCATAGGATAGTTCCTTCACTACAGTAATAAGAAATGTCCTGACATTGAGCAATGACATCTGTGAGAGGCTCACTAGTAGCCTCTGAAGGCCATGGTTGGCAAAAGAGATATTGCCAATGAATTGAACTTCCTGATACCAGTGGGGAAAAGAAGGGGATTCTGGAATGGCAGAGACCAACAGCAGCCCTTAACCTTTAGAAACAAGGAGGTCTTTGTCTCAGACTCTGATTTTCGAGAACCCTAGAATAAGACAATGATAAAAACAAAACCCAACTCATTTTAATGGCTTATTCATGCTTTTCTTCCTGGTCAATGTAATATAAGATTACTTGATACTTTATTTCTTTGTGCTTGCAAGTTTGAATTCACTTAAGGTTTTATAACCTAGAAAAGCCTACATATTTTCATTATGGTATTACAGCACTTTATCATTAAGTCTTTTTTTTTCTGGTTACTTCTCTCTAGCTCCCCAATTTTAGTAATTGAACACACTTTACGTTTTATTATCCTGAGCACTTAAGTAACATAAGTCTTTCAGCTTTTAGATGAAAATTTTATTTATAATATTTATAACTGAGTGTAAAATAAACAGCTTGTTTCTTTTAATGTAGTCATTTTGAAGCCTGTTCTTTATCTCAGATTCTCTTGCCAATTTAGAAAGTGAAAGTATGTAGAGAAATTGATTCCATCTAAATGACTCTTACTTAATTCTTCAAACTTCGAAGTAGCTGGATGAAATGACTCACCATGTCTTTATCATTAGAAACGCTCTTTAGCTATTCTCAGTAAAGTACTTTTATAAAGAGCCTAATATGTGCCTGGCATAATACTAAGTAAGAAAGAGCTCTTATCCTTAAAACTATTAATGGTTGGCTATAGATTTTGCTAAATATCTTCCAAGATTGAAACACTGATATTTGATTCATGAAAAGGGTTTCCGTTTCATTCATTTGGTTCAAGAAAAGAGCGTGACAATCTTTGCTCTGGCCTTTAGGTAGGCCTATAAGAAGACTTTTAAAATAAACCAAAGGGAAGAATAAATAAGGTAAAGTACCTTGAAAGGGCTAGCCCTGGGAAAATTGAGCAGGGAGTGAAGTTTATTTTTCATTTAACTCTCTTTTCCCTTTTCTGTATATTCCAGCATCTAAGATCCCTGCTATCTCATTACAGACCAGTCACCTCTTCACTAAGGCTTTACAGTATAATGAGTCTGTGCTGGGGGCTTGTGCCAGGGGATCTTAAAAACTAAGAGGCTTTTAAGTCCCAAAGCCATGCCTCTCTAAAATGTAGGAAGGTATTTTATTCTCCAAGATTTACCAAACACCCTTTATAGCTGGAGTAAAAGAATTCCTAAGTCACTTCTCCATGAAGCTTTTTTGCCACAGAAAACTTAACAGTTGTCCTGTTAACTCTTTATTTAAAAATCTTTTAAAGATTATTTTTGAAGTTTATTTTTCATTTATAATTGACATACAATTTTATATTGGTTTAACTTTTTTGTTGTTAATCCTCAGAGGATATTTTTTCCATTGATTTCTAGAGAGTGGAAGGGAGAGGGTGAAACACAGAGACACATTGATTGGTTGCCTTCCACGCACACCATTACTGGGGCCTGGGATTGAGCCTGCAACCAAGGAATGTATCCTTAATGGGAATCAAACCCTCGATTAGAGTGTCTTTGGCCTGACGCTCTAACCACTGAGAAAACCAGGCAGGGCAATACTGGTTTAACTTTTAACAGCTGAGAGCGATTCTCTGGTTGTTGTCTTGTTTTCTTCTACCAGGACTGTGTGAGTTTTCCAATGTGTCATTCTTAAACAGTATCCTCTTATTTAGAACATAATCTTGGCAAGAAGCTCTATGCCTATTTAACTTGACTTGCTTGGATGAAACAAAAGTGGTAAAAAATAAATTGAAAGGATGAAACGATGCTTCATTTGAGGTATTGTTTTAGATCTTTGCGTGTGTCCTAAGACACTAGGGTCTTTGCTGTTATTTATTTCATTTTGTGGGTCAAATAAGAGGAAAACTCTGAGTCCTCCAGGATCTGTCAAATTTATTTTAAAAGGAGTATTTGTAAGAAAACTAGAGAAGGATTTTTTCTGCCCTTTTTTTTCCAATAATATATACCATACTGAGTAGTGCCTGCCCAGCATGGCTCAGTGGTTCAGTGTTGACCTATGAACGAGGAGGTCATGGTTTGGTTCCCAGTCAGGGCACAGGCCGGGATTGTGGGCTCAATCCCCATTGGGGGATGTCCAGGAGGCAGCCGATCAATTATTCTCTCTCATCATTGATGTTTCTCTCTCCCCCTTCCTTCCTCTCTGAAACAATAAAAAATCCTACCTAATAATAGACAATATGCAAATTGACCATACATCCGACACACCAAAAGCCACACCCACCACCCAATCAGGGCGAGTATGCAAATTAACCCAACCAAGATTGCTACAGCCACAGAGAGCAAGGTTTCCTAGGTAACAGAGGAAGCCAAGCTTTCCGCCTGCCCTTGCCAGGCCTAAGCCTCCACTCAAGCTACAAGGTTTCAATTATAGAAGGTAAACAAATTCAAACAGAAATGGCGCAGAATGGAGCTTGAGAGAGCAGGCCAGGGTTGTCCCCGGCAACAGGGGAAGCAAAGCTTTCTGCACACCCTGGCCGGGCCCAGGCCTCTGCGGAGGGAGCCCCAGGCTTGGCTCCACTCCAGGCTACAAAGTTTCAATTGTAGAAGGAAAATAAATTCCAGATACCAGGGCCTCCGCTTGCGTTGCCAGGGAGCGTGGCCGGCCTGCAAACCACCACAGGCCCCTCGCTCAGGTCGCCCCATGCCCCAAGGGAACCCCACCCTGATCAGGGACACCCTTCAGGGCAAACGAGCTGGCCCCCACCCCTGTACCAGGCCTCTATCCTATCCAATAAAAGAGTAATATGCAGATTGATCATCACTGCAACACACAATATAGCTGCCCCCATGTGGTCAAAGATCCTGTCCCCATGTGGACACAAGATGGCCACCACAAGATGGCCAGCAGGAGAGGGCAGTTGGGAGGCACCCTGCCTGCAAGGGAGGGCAGTTGGGGGTAACCAGGCTGGCAGAGGAGGGAAGTTGGGGGCAAACAGGCTGGCAGCAGAGTAGTTAGGGGGTGATCAGGCTGGCAGGCAGAAGCGGTTAGGGGCAATCAGGAAGGCAGGCAGGCAAGCAGTTGGGAGCCAGCAGTCCTGGATTGTGAGAGGGCAGTCGAACATCCCTCCAGGGGTCCCAGATTGGATAGGGTACAGGCTGGGCTGAGGGACAACCCCCCTCAGTGCACAAATTTCGTGCACCGGGCCTCTAGTCTATATATATAAAAGCCTAAGTGACTGTCCAACTGTTTAACCATTCACCTGGTAGCTAGGATACGCAATGACCACCAGGGTGCAGATGCTCCTACCAGTAGAGGAGGGAGCCCCATTCCTCGTGGAATCGGTCATGGGTTAGGTTGCTGCTGGGGCACTGTTGGACCCGAATCTGCTTCACCCACACCCTTGACCCAGAGACGGAGGAGCCTGATTCGGAGTGCATCACCTGAGAACTGCCCTCTCGCAATTTAGGACCCCTCGAGGGATGTCAGAGCCAGTTTTGGCCCGATCCCTGCAGGCCAGGCTGAGGGACCCCACCGGTGCATGAATCCGTGCACCAAGCCTCTAGTATTTAAAATGAGAGATAATAAATATGTTTGAAATAATATTTTGATATACATATGGGTATGGAAACTAGTACCTCCTATTTCATTCAAATGGGTTGCTTCAAAAAAATCTTGTCATTTTCTGGAGCAGTTCAAGGATAAAATAGAAACTAATAGATGGAGATACTTTAGAAGAGATTTAAGCACTGGGTGAATGTTTGGCCTAGCTGATCTTTAAGACCATTTCCAAATCAGTTATTCTATGATTTATGAAACCATATATGCAGCCTATTATAAAATGTTTCCTGAGTCCCTATTCAAAATTAATTACATTAAGTCCATTAATAATTATCCTAGCATGCTTCACATCATCTCATGTCATGATATATAAGGGAAATGTTTAATTGAATTAAGGGGCCAGATTTTTAAAAAATATATTGTACCTAAAACTATCAGGAAAATACAGACTGGAATTCTCACTTATTAATATCTTTAGCACAACCATGAGTGGTATGAAGAGTTAAAGAAAGATCACACACGTGCTGCTATTGAAGAAAAGGAGTTAAGCTAACCGAAGATCTCTGCCTAGTCTATCATTTGAGAGATACTAGAGAAGGATTATGATAGTTAGACCATAGGTTATAAAATCATACTGCCCAACTCAAATATAAATGTCAAAATTGTATACTGTGTTATAATGAATAATGCTGGCAAGACTTTGTTTATTTAATCAATGTGATGTTATCAACACACAATTTTTCATATATATATAAATTTGATTGTGTATCCTTCACTTATACAGACAGTTAATAAAATTCCAATCAATGATTGCTAAGTTTGTTATTAAATATCATCTTAATAACAGGACTTGGTGTTACTAGGCTGCAGCATAGCCAAGTGAATCGTCCTCCCTGATAATGAACATGAAAAAAAAGTTTCAGAATGAAAGTGCCAAATAGGAAAAAGGGTCTGGTTTTTCTTTCCCCTAGGGCAGAGGTCGGCAAACTCATTAGTCAACAGAGCCAAATATCAACAGTACAACGATTGAAATTTCTTTGGAGAGCCAAATTTTTTAAACTTAAACTATATAGGTAGGTACATTGTTATTAACTTAATTAGGGTACTCCTAAGCTGGCCTTTGCTAAAAACTCAAGGAGCCAAAGAGCCGCATGTGGCTCGCGAGCCGCAGTTTGCCGACCACTGCCCTAGGGGAAAATGGCCTATATACACATAAGCTTGCTGGACCTTGAGGAGTTAGTACATGGAACAGTGCAGTGGTTTTGCTCACAGTTGGCAGGAGGCCCAAATTTGAATCCCACCTCCTTGCTCATTTGCTATGTAAATTTGGGCTAATTAATTAATATTTCTCTGTCTCAGTTTCCTACCTGTTAAATGTGTATAATGATGATGCTGATCTGGCCACTCAGTGTACGTGTGTGTGTGTGTGTGTGTGTGTGTGTGTGTGTGTGTGTGTATGAGGCTCAGTACATGAATTCGTGCATGGGTGGGATCCAGCCAGCCTGGCCACGGGGAGGGGACATGGCCTGCCTGCTGGTCGAATTCCTGGTCGAGGGGACAATTTGCATATTAGCCTTTTATTATATAGGATATACACTGAGTGGCCAGATTATTATGCATTCAGAGATCATAATAATCTGGCCACTCAGTGTATAATAAAAATATAAAATAAAGTCTTTGTACTTGCTACTCATTTTGCAAGTTCTCAGGGGACAAACATTTTGCAAACTCTAAGAAATATGAATAACAACCTGAAAGAGAAACTGCAGATGAAAATGAATAGCCACTCTCCCTTTAAAAATGACTATATTACGTAGCTGCTATTCATAGCAACGAAAGCCAAATAATGGTTCTGCACAGAACATGACTGGACGATTAAGGTCACCTTCGGCAGCTTTATAAGCAAATTCATATTCTAATGGTCTCCTGAAATCCTTCTGCTATGACATAATCATTTATGAGTTTATGAGGTATTTTCCCCTATTTGCCTTCAGTCATGTGTCTGAACTTTTATTCAGGTTTTCTTCCAATTACCAGAGAAATGATTCAGTACAATAACTTCTCTAGAACTTGGTTGATGATATGGCCATTTTCCCAAGTATTTACTGTTTATTATTGGAAATATACTTATATTGAAAATGTATTTATATTTAATATAGAAAATTTGAAAATTTAAGAAAATATTCACCTGTAATCTTATGATCTAATGCAACTAATATTATATAGTTCTAATTCCTTTCAGGATCCTTTCTATGCATATATACAAATAAAATCAAAGCCTTACTACAAATAATTTTATGTCTTGCTTTTGCATTTTATGATGAATTATTTTATATGCACAAAGAATATCATACACATGTAAGATATACAAATAATGGTAATAAAAATACCCCTGAATGATCATTCTTGAGAAATGTAACATTTGAAGTTCTCTATCTGCCCCCTTGGTAGCCCTTTTCACTCCCTAGTACTTGCTGCAACAGGTGTACAGTAAAGGATATCAATATACAATGTTGTCTCAAAAACAATGGATACGACCCTCTTTGTTCAATTATAAGGAAGAGTGAAAAAATAGGGGCATTATCACTAAGGGTCATCACAGGAGATAAATGATATGCTCTAATGGGATCACTGAGGAGAGCTTAATGAAGGGACCACCTACAAATATGTGAGCAGGGTTAAGGGAAATTAACAAGGCACAATAAAGAACCCTAAACTCGCAACTGTAGGGAGCCATGACCACTACATGGCCTGAAGGTATAGGGGCTGAGAATGGTTACTGGAACAGAAGAGTCATAGTCTTCAGGAGAGAAATGGAACCCTATTAATTTTGTCAAACAAGAAAGGATGCCAGTGAAATAAATAACTTCACCTCACTCCTTGCTGATCGACAATAGGTTCTTTCCATTGATTGTACCCAACTGAAAGTCAAAGGGAAAGGAAACTAATTTGATATAGTCTTTCCCCCAGGACATAAAGCAGTGTGGGGAAAGTGGGAGAGTAGGTCTAAAAGTCCTAGGAAAGTAAACACATGGTAGTTAATTTAAAAATGCAGGTCATTTACTTATTGTCTCAAGTCTCAATTCCTATGTACTCTTTTTCAGGACAGCTAGGTAGATGATAATGAAAGATACTAGAAGCACTTACTTTGAAATATTGCCTTGAAAAAATTTATTTACATTTTTACAGGAGCTAAAACTAGATCTTAATATAACTGCTCAATTATTTTGTTTCACTTATCACATACTAGAAGCCCGGTGCACGAAATTCGTGCATGGCGGGGGGTTGTCCCTCAGCCCAGCCTGTACCCTCTCCAATCTGGGACATCCCTCTCACAATCCAGGACTGCTGGCTCCTAACTGCTTGCCTGCCTGCCTTCCTGATTGCCCCTAACCGCTTCTGCCTGCCAGCCTGATCACCCCCTAACCACTCCGCTGCCAGCCTGGTTGATGCTTAACTGCTCCCCTGCCAGCCTGTTTGCCCCCAACTTCCCTCCTCTGCCTGCCTGGTCACCCCTAACTGCCCTCTCCTGCAGGGTTGATCACCTCCAACTGCCCTCCCTTGCAAGCCTGGTCCCTCTCAACTGCCCTCCCTTGCAGGCCTGGTCCCTCACAACTGCCCTCCCTTGCAGGCCGGGTGCCTCCCAACTGCCCTCTCCTGCTGGCCATCTTGTGGTGGCCATCTTGTGTCCACATGGGGGCAGGATCTTTGACCACATGGGGACAGCTATATTGTGTGTTGCAGTGATGACCAATCTGTATATTACTCTTTTATTAGATAGGATAGAGGCCTGGTGCACGGGTGGGGGCCAGCTGGTTTGCCCTGAAGGGTGTCCTGGATCAGGGTGGGGTTCCCTTGGGGCATGGAGCGGCCTGAGTGAGGGGCCTGTGGTGGTTTTCAGGCCGGCCACACCCCCTGGCAACCCAAGAGGAGGCCCTGGTATCTGGAATTTATTTTCCTTCTACAATTGAAACTTTGTAGCCTGGAGCAGAGCCAAGCCTGCTGCTCCCTCCGGGGCGGCAGCCATCTCTGTGGCACTTAATTCACCTTCTACAATTGAAACTTTGTAGCCTTAAGCGGGTGAGCCCAACCAGGGTGTGCGGAAAGCTTTGCTTCCCCTGTTGCCGCCGGCAACCCTGGCCTGCCCTCTCAAGCTCCATTCTGCCGCCATTTGTTTGAATTTGTTTACCTTCTATAATTGAAACTTTGTAGCTTAGGCCTGCAACAGCTATGGAAAGCTTGGCTTGCTCTGTTACCTGGGAAACCTTGCTCACTGTGGCTGTAGCCATCTTGGATTGGGGTTAATTTGCATACTCGCCCTGATTGGCATGTGGGCGTGGCTTGGCTGGTGGGCGTGGCTTATGTAGCGGAGTGATGGTTAATTTGCATATTACCATTTTATTAGAGAGGATTATCTGAGATTATGCGTATGCATATGAAGTTATGCACATGACCACTCTGGAATTAAAAGTTTTGTTTGTCTGTTTTTGTTTTCTTGGTTTGATTATTTTCTAACCAAAAGATAGCATCTTGAATTGCCCCATTATAAAAGGTCTTAAACATGCATGCGGTGTGGATTATTGCACAGGAAAGTCTATTCATCTATCACCTGGCATTAGTGATAGAGGATGATCTTTGTAACATATTGTGTGCTTTTTCTTCAAGGTCGATATCTGCTTTTGCACCAAAAGTAGTCTGATTTCCCCAGATTCCAGTGGAAGCCTTTAGTGGTTTTTCAAAAGTTTTTGCTTGGATCTACTCTGTGGCCAGATTATTATGATCTCTGAATGCATAATAATCTGGCCACTCAGTATATATATGAATTCGGGCATGGGTGGGGTCTGGCCAGCCTGGCCAGGGTGAGGGCACATGGGCGGTTGGCCGGCCTGCCTGCTGGTCGAACTCCTGGTCAAGGGGACAATTTGCATATTAGCCTTTTTATTATATAGGATATACACTGAGTGGCCAGATTATTATGTGTTCAGAGATCATAATAATTTGGCCACTCGGTGTATATATTATACTGCACCTAGGGATCTCCATGCATTCAGAGATCATAATAATCTGGCCACTCAGTATATATATATGAATTTGTGCATGGGTGGGGTCCGGTACATGAATTCGTGCATGGATGGGGTCTGGCCAGCCTGGCCAGGGTGAGGGCACATGGGCGGTTGGCCGGCCTGCCTGCTGGTCAAACTCCTGGTCAAGGGAACAATTTGCATATTAGCCTTTTTATTATATAGGATATACACTGAGTGGCCAGATTATTATGTGTTCAGAGATCATAATAATCTGGCCACTCGGTGTATTTCTTCTCCAGGTATCTTTCCTTGCTAGAAAGTGTATCTATAGAGCTCCATGGAAGAAAAAACTCATACTTTACCTAACAGGAAAAGACTTAGAAAAACCACTTATTTTCGCTTCTCTCTTAAGATTGGAGTACAGTTTATACCATTCCTAAAAATGCTTGTCAGATTTGTCTTAATTCTAGAATGAATGATTAGCACAGCACTTGGCATATAACAGACTTAATGAAATGTTTGTTTCCTTCATCACATCCTTTATCAATGTAATCTGACATTTGATACCTCTCCATGGATATCTGTACAAGGATTTTGCTTTGATGGATTTTCTTCTCACTGAATTGATTAGCCTAGAGGGCATTTTTAATAACTCAGATCTGGCTATTGTGGTCAAGAATTTGGAATATCAGGGCAACTGAGAACTACATATGCCATGTACCCAGGACCAAAGCAGATGCCAAATTCTAGTAACAGAGACTAGTACAGCCAAGAAAAGAGAGAAGACCAAGCCATCATGCAGGCAAGAAATGTACAATGTTAATGTTACAGAGATGCTGCCATAGCTGGTTTGGCTCAGTGGATAGAGCGTCGGCCTGCAGACTGAAGGGTCCCAGGTTCGATTCCAGTCAAGGGCATGTACCTTGGTTGTGGGCACATCCCCAGTGGGGAGTGTGTGGGAGGCAGCTGATTGATGTTTCTCTCTCATCTATGTTTCTAACTCTCTATCCCTCTCCCTTCTTCTCTGTAAAAAATCAATAATATATATATATATATATATATATATATATATATATATATATATATATATATATTTTAAAAAGTTACAGAGATGCTCATCGAATGAAAGAAAGATTCAGTGGAGAGACAAGTGTCTGGAAGAATAAATAAATCTAATGTGGCAAAAAAAAGAACAACCTTGAAGGATGTGTAGTGTTTGGAAGTCTCTTCGGTACTGTTCACTGCCTTTTTCATATCTGAATTTTGTTTGCCTCAGAGGGGTCAAATAATTCAATATTGTCAGTATTTCTTTTTGCTGTTTCAGGTAAGACTTCCAGCAAAGTGTCCTATCAAATCCCTTCCGGAGCTTGTGTGTCTTTGTGAGTATGTGAGTGCTGGTGGAAGGTAGCTTCCTGAGGGAGAGGGAAGGAGACTAGATTTCTATCCTCACAGAAACTCTGGTAACCAGTGGTTGTCATGCAAGATTTTCTTTAAACAAAGGATTTCAAGATTTTAAAATATGTCTCAAAACTACTGGCCTCTCCTAGTTTATTCCTGAAGTATAAGAGTAGGTTTCTGCCAGCTACAGCCTACAGGCAAAATTCAGCCTTCTACGTGTTTCTATATGATCTGTGAGCTAAGAATGATTGCTACATTGTAATTGGTGGAAAAATCCAAATAATATTCATAACATGTCAAAATTACTTGAAATTTAAATTTCAGTGTTCATAAGTAAACTTTTATTAGAGTACAGCCACACATGTTTGTTTGTCTTGTCCATGGCCGCTTTTGAACTGCAGCGGCAGAGTTGAGTGGTTAGGACAGAGATTATAGGGACCACAAAACCTAAAATATCTACTCTGTAGCCCTTGAAAGAAAGTTTGCCACCTCTGGATTAGAGCTTTCCAAGGGTGTGAAAAAAGAGAAATACTGACTTCACATTTTCATCTTCTCAAGAATATGTATATAGCCTTACCTCATGGAAAAGAAAAGCTTAGGAACATAGATGAGGTGGGACCTGAACATTTTAGTATCTACTGTAAGGCACTGGACACGATGTTTTAAACATCATCTTCAGTAATTTTCACAACTCCTCTAAGAGATGGGTATCTCCATTGTCCTAGCATAGCTTAGGAAATGAGTTCAGAAAGGTGATGTGACTTGCATGATATCATTTAGTGGATAAGGAAAGTCAGGATACCAACTCCACCCTTTTTATTTTCACTATGTAGATGCTCCTATGAGCCATTATCAAAAATATTTGCATTATTCTTGTTGATTTCTAGGTTATTAAGCCATCTAAATTTCTGAAGACTGAAGCTTACCCAGTAGCCTAATTAAACATAGAATAAACAAATACTGTCTACTAAGATCAACATGAGTACCCAATGATATAGGTGAACTTGTCAATATCATCTCCATTCATTTTCTTACAGCTATGATTCAGCCATATTGTTAAAGATGAAACCTGATTGTTAAACTAGAAGAAGGATATTTGCCTATTGTTTTCATTTGGAATCTGTCTCTAATCCTGGCACTCTACCATTTAAATCCTTCTTATTTTTATTTCTTAGCCTCAGTTTTAAGGGTAATATTGGTACTAGGCAAATTTTGAATTAGGTAAAATTTGTCTTCAATGTTTCTGGCCTTACTTCCCCTCATATTTCATTTTCCTTCCTTCCACTTACTCAGTGGTGTGCTGGTAAATATTTAAGACCTGGCTCTCAGTCAGAAAAAAAGAATCCTGATGAGTAACATTTATAGATTTCCATGGTATAAGTATTCCCATAATGCCCTGTTTCAAGCTACTAAAGTAATGCCTTGCAAAATGTCTGAAAATTTAACAAGCAGCTCTTGTGAACTTGTATGAGCCAGCTCCAACATACAACGTACCTTGTCTATTATAAAAGGGTTTAATGCGGTTCACACATTTTGCCTACCCCCTCAATCCACCTTCCCCGTGTCTGGTATAATTCTGCCCACCAGGTAGTACTCCATGCTCTTCCTCATCAATTTATCTGCTGTATGTCCATTTTTTTTTTCTTCCTGATCCTGTCAAGTTACTGACCAACCAAGCTGGAAAAGTTGACACAAGATGAGATGTGAATGAATGACAGATGCAATGGGACAGCATATGCCTCAAAAGAACAGTTGTCAGAAACAGAAAAAAATAATGGTTTAGAAATAGCAATGGTGAATACAGATTAAGGCTAGGAGGTAGGAGGAACATCTGATAAAGAGGTAGGGGATATAAGACAGTTTGCCCTGAAATAGGAGTCCCCAGAGGACACAGTAGGAAGGAGTCAGAAGAAATGTGCAAGTATAGTCAAGGTAGGCATGGAGCAATATGGAAATAAGAGTGAGATAGAATTTGAATGATCCAAGGATTGTACAACATAGGCAGTGATCAAGGATAACAAAGATGTGAACATGGTTCATCTGGTTTCAAGGCTTTCAAAATAATCAGGCGCAGCCATTCTCCAATATATTAGCAGTAGACTAGAAAGTGTGGGCTGTGCACCAGTCTACTCGAATAAAGTAGCAGTGGTTTGGGTTGATTTTTGTTTCTGAGGGAGTCCTAACTCCGGAGAAGTAAGCCTGACATGGGATTTTTTTTTTTTTTTGGTTTGTAGGAATCTCACTGAGTAAAAAATAAGATCAGTCTGTAATCACTATGTTGTACCTGAAAGCAGTGTAATATTATGTCAGTTATAATGAAAAAATAATTTTTTAAAAATCGAAAACAATAAAGAGATAAAAGATCAGCCTCTGTGGAAAAATTCAATATTGGTATAGAAAGAGTGCATAGTCTGTATTTTTTACAAGCTTCCTTGGAATAAGCTGACTATCCCATAAGTCTCACTTAGTGGCCTGGTCTCTCTGTGCATGGAGGCTGAATTGCTAGCTGTAGTTTATCCTTAAATTCATCCCTTCCTGATTCTTGAGAGATTTGTTACAGCATTTACCTATCCTCTTTCTAGCTTCTCCTGGTAGCTTTTTCTTTGACTTCCAGATTTTCCTTATTGGGGAAATAAAGACTCTCCATGTTATTGTATTTCTCAAGCTAGTAACATCCCTGTGAGGTTTTTGTTCTCACATTTCAAACAGACAGTATCACAAGAAGGTTTTTATACTTTCTCCATTTCCTTTCCACTCAATCCCTTCTTACTCTTTGGAACTCTGCTTTCCTCCGTCAAAGAAACTTACCTCTTCGAAATTTAACAAGACTCATTACTGAGAAATCCAATAGCTTTACCTCTGTCAACTTTTACCAAGATTTTCTGTTAACTTTAGCTTTAATAACCATTCCCTTTGGCACATTCTTTTCTCATGTTCATAAAAAGTGGCCTGTCATTATTCTATTTTGGCCAGTTCAATGAAATATTTTAAATCATTCTACTTTCTCCTCATACTGCCTAATATGAATATTTCCAAGTCTTGATCCACAACTTTCTTACAAAGATTAAATTTTAACTTAAATCCAAGTTTTGACTTTGGAACCATGTAAATATTCTGTAGGTAAAAAGAATTATTTAAAAGGCAATCTATAGGCATCAAAACAAAATGAAAAAAAATGAATATAACAGTATTGGTGGTAATATTTGTACTATTATTCTGAAACTGTTGTGTAATGCTGTGGGATAAATTGTTACTTAATAAAGCGGTCTGCTTGCCTACCCACATCAAAGCCCATTAAGACATGAACAGGAGCTTGCATCAAAGTAAGAGCTTGTTTTTAGGAAGTGGCCCATGCCCAGAGTCACAGATGAGCTAATGCCCAAAGACCTGGCTCTCCAGTGGCTTCCAGGGGATGGGTTCTCTAGGGGAAAACCATTAATCATGGTCACCAAGGAGTTAGGGTCATTGTCAGGGACCTGGTCTCTACTTATTGATTGGTGCTAGGGTAGTGGGTAGCTGATCAGTGTATCTGATCTGCTATGGCATGGCTTCTTCTGGTTTCTCCACTTTGCTGGACATGGAGCTGAAACATAACTGAGGCCTAGATGTTATCTCTAGTTTGACCAAAACTCTGTCTCTGAGGTCAACAGAGCTGAGGCTTTGTTCCTAAGATTATTTGTTGCCAACCAAACCTCATTGTCCTGAGGGCTTAATGATTAAGGGAGAGCACATGCAAGGAGGAAGGGGGCAGGTGAGTCAGGATGCTGAATGAGGCCAATTTAAATAACAGGGAAAGGACATATTAAAGAAATAAAGTTTCTATGTGGTTACAAGAGCAAATTAATAATTATGTTGATGTTATTCAGAACTCAGATATCTGTCAGGAGAAAAGGGAGAAGCATATGTAAGTTTGATGACATAAAAATACTTTAGTGGTAAATTTGAGTTGGATTGATCTGTGTGACTATGTGATCTATATTATCTTAACAACAACAACAACAACAAAAAAAACATTTCCTAGCTCTGCAACAAGAAAAGGACTAGAGCCTGGCTAGTGTTGCTCAGTGGGTAAGCATTGACCCATGAGCCAAGAGGTCACGGTTCCTTCTCAGTCAGGGCACATGAAGCTTTGATCCCTGGTGGGGGCCTGTAGGAGGCAGCAGATGAATGATTCTCTCTTTTCATTGATGTTTCTATCTCTTTCTTCCTCTCCCTTCCTCTCTGAAATCAATAAAAATATATGTTTTTAAAATCCATATATATGTCCACTTTAGAGAAGTGTTTATTTAGGTCCTTTGCCCATTTTTAAATTGGATTGTTTGTCTTCCTTTGTTAAGTTGTATGAGTTCCTTATATATTTTTAAAATTAACTCATCAGATATATCATTGGCAAATATGTTCTCCTAAGCAGTGGGCTCCCTTTTCATTTTGTTGATGGTTTCTTTTGCTGTGCAGAAGCTGTTTATTTTGATGTAGTCCCATCTGTTTATTTTTTCCTTTGTTTCCCTAGCCTTAAGAGATTTATCCACAAACATACTGCTTCGAGAGATGCCTGAGATTTTGCTATCTAAGGTTTCTTCCAAGATTTTTATGGTTTCAAGACTTACATTTAAGTATTTTATCCATTTTAATTTTATTTTTGTGTATGGTGTAAGTTGGTCTAGTTCATTATTTTTGCATGTACCTGTCCAATTTTCCAAGCACCATTTATTGAAGAGACTGTCTTCATTCCATTGTATGCTGTTGTCTCCTTTGTCAAATATTGAATGTTATGGCTTAGGTCGATTTCTGAGGTCTCTGTTCTGTTCCATTTATCTATATGCCCATTCTTGTGCCAGTTTCAGGCTGTTTTTATTACAGTGACTTTGCAATATAACTTGATATTTGGTATTATGGTTCCTCCAACTTTGTTCTTCCTTCTCAAGATTGCTGGGGCTTTTCAGGGTCTTTTTTTGGTTCCATGTAAATTTTTGGAGTATTTCTTCTAGATCTGTGAAATATGCCATTGGTATTCTAATATGGATTGCATTGAATCTATAGATTGCTTTGGGTAGTAAGAACAATTTAATGACGTTGAATCTACCAATCCATGAACGTGGTGTATTCTTCCACTTGTTTATATCTTTCTCTGTCTCTATCCTTTAGTTTTCCTAGTTCAGATCTTTTACCTCCTTGGTTAAGTTTATACCTAAGTATCTTAAGTTTTTTGTTGAAATGGTAAATGGGATTTTTTTTTAGTTTCATTTTCTGAGAGATGCTAAAATCCTCAACAAAATATTAGCAAATCGGATCCAGCAATACATTAAAAAGATCATACAACATGACCAAGTGGGATTTATTCGGGAGTTTCAAGGCAGGTACAATATTCACAAATCAATAAATGTGATACATCACATAAACAGATTGCAAGACAAAAACCACATGATCATATCAATTGATGCAGAAAAAGTATTAGACAAAATCCAGCACCCTTTTTGATAAAAACTCTCAGCAAAGTGGGAATAGAGGGATCATATCTCAATATAATAAAAATCATATATGACAAATTTACAGCCAACATCATAGTGATTGGGCAAAAACTAAAGCATTTCCCCTAAGAACAGGAACAAGACAGGGATGCCCACTTTCACCGCTCTTATTCAACACAGTACTGGAAGTCCTAGCCATAGCAATCAGACAGGAAGAAAAATATAAAAGGCATCCAAATTGGAAAGGAGAAAGTAAAGCTGTCATTATTTGCAGTTGACATGATATTATACATAGAAAATCCTAAAGTCTCCATCAAAATCTATTAGGTATAATAAATAAATTCAACAAAGAAGCAGGATACAAAATTAATACCCAGAAATCAATGGCATTTTTATATACCAATAATGACTGTGTTTTAAAAGAACAGAAGAATAAGCCAAAAAAATAATAGTTGTGTATGGGTGATGGAGAAAAGATGGCAGAGGAGACAGAATTAGAAGTTAGATCTCTCTGACTTTACATTGACCTTGGAACCATGTAAGTGGTTATCATAATAATAAAACAAAGTTAAGTCGGGAAGGAAAAAGTCCAATCTAAAAAGAAAAACCAAACTGAAACAAGTGAGCTCAAATATCTGTCTATTTGGTGGCATAACCATAATGAGAAGAATGATTTCAAGTGACTTTAAAACAGTATGTTGGCTCTATATTTCTAGATGGAAAAATAATTGCAAATAAATTTTAAACTGTGTTTAGAAGACTTATTATTAGTAATTTTGTGAATTCCTATTTTAAAACTATGGTATATATGTATAAAAATAGTAGTGGGGTGAAGTAAATAAGTAATTATGCTAATGTCATTTAGGAATCAAGATTTAAATATAAGAAAAAGGATTCAGAAAATCAAAGAAGTTATAAATAAAAATCCATGTAATTTTAAATTTAAATTTGAAATATCAGAATGAATAAACAAAAGACTAAGGAAGTGTGTCAAAACAACATATCCTAAGATGAGAAAACTTGAGTTCCAAAAAGTAAATTATTCATGTATTACTTTGCAATATATCTAATACCAGATACTTGACTTCGGTGCAAGATCCAGAAGCTTATGAAGAGCAGGGCAGGGGGCTTTAGAATCCTGAACTTTGAAGGATTTTCTCAAATGACACGGTCTTCCAGGGTGCTGCTTCCTATTGGGCTCTCTGCTGGAAGATGCTCCCTCATGGCCAGGGGAGCTATAGTATGCTCAGCCAGAGAAGCATGCTAAGGACTCCTACCACTAGTCAGCCCACAGCTGGGTCTCCTTTTATCTATCTATCTATCTATCTATCTATCTATCTATCTATCTACATCTATCATCTATCTATGTATCATCTATCTATTTTTAATCTTCACTAGATGATATGTTTTCATTGATCTCTAGAGAGAGAAGGAAGAGGGAGAGGAAGAGAGAGAAAGAGAGGGAAACATCAATATGAGAGAAACATTGATAGGCTGTATCCCGCATGTGCCCTGACTGGGAATTGAACCCGCAACCTAAGTATGTGCCCTGATCAGGAATCGAACCCGCCACCTTTTGATATATGGGATGATGCTCCATCTGACTGGGCTACCAGGCCAGAGCAATATTTATTTATAATTATCCTCAGTTTGCTATTTTAATATTGTAAATTTTATAACTCTACCTTTTTTAGTAATATCCCTTATCTTAAAACCTTATTACCTTGCAGCCAAACCCTTACTTTCTTATGGCTATACCTGTAAGAAATTGTTCTTTTACGATGTGTTTTTAACTATCTCTCTATTTATGGCATTCTACCTTAAATTGCAGATTTTTAAATATCATTTGAAAGTCACCATTTTATGTTTCAAGTTGTGTAGCTCTTACTTTGACCTTTCATTTGTTAACTTTGTTTTAATTTTATATGATCTTTATTTTAGTATCTTCTTAATCTTAAATTTTCCAGTTATGATCTTAGATGTTTGCTTTTTTTTTTTGCCTAGCTTTCATTTTTCTTTCTTATTTTTTTACAATGTCCAACAATAGTGGAGCCACAGGAAAGTAGAATTGAAGAGAGCCAGTGCTACAAAAAGGAATCCTAAAGGTTTCTTCACTGCATGTATCCCTAGAGTACTTTTCACACCCAGCAATAACAATAATAAATCCCTTATTATTTTCAGGGCTGTCTCTCCAAAATCATGTTTTTGTGCAACTCAGTAGAGAATCTATTAAGTCTTATAAGGCAAAAATTAATTCTTTGTGAAGATTGAATGTTTTTTGGCACTGGAATCTTTTTGATGTTACTTGGCAACCAGTTCCTATATAAGGAACTGAATGTTTCAAAATCTACAATTTCCAACATAAATCCATACAATATGGAACAAACAGTGCTATAAACTAGAGAAATAGGAGACAAGCAGTTATACCTCTGACAGGATTCAGTGTGTATCTCTCCCAGTATGACCCTGTTCAGAAACCGGGGAGTGTTGAACATCCTGAAAGATCATCAAGCTCAATTTCAGGATCCAAATAATTCTCATGTTTTCATTGTATCATGTTGAGTTAAAATGGGTGGAATAATGTTTTATACATATTATTGATTGTAGCTGATTTCTTACTATAATCTGTAATCAGAAAGAAAATGATTCAATGATAAGTGTTTTTGACTCTCATATGAAATCAGACTTTTCTCAAATTTGCCTTTTTACTTTGGTGTAGCTTGGTTCCTTACCATGAACCTTGTGTTTGTTAATTTTATATAATCAGTGTTTTATTTTCCTGTAAATGACATACAGAATTTACATGTTCGGAGCAAGAAAATTTAACAAAAATGTTAATTAATTAATTAATTAATTAGGCTCTTAAAATCATCCTATCTAATAATAGACAAATATGAAAATTGACCATACATCTAACACACCCACAAGCCATGCCCACAAGCCACGCCCACCACCCAATCAGAGCGAGTATGCAAATTAACCCAAACCAAGATGGCCACAGCCACAGAGAGCAAGGTTTCCTAAGTAAAAGAGGAAGCCAAGCTTTCTGCCAGCCATTGCAGGCCTAAGCCTCCACTCAAGCTACAAAGTTTCAATTATAGAAGGTAAACAAATTCAAACAAATGGCGGCAGAATGGAGCTTGAGAGAGCAGGCCAGGGTTGCCGCCGGCTACAGGGGAAGCAAAGCTTTCCACACACCCTGGCCGGGCCCACCCGCTTAAGGCAACAAAGTTTCAATTATAACCCCAACACAAATGGCTGCGGGCCTCGGAGGGAGCCCCAGGCTTGGCTCTGCTCCAGGCTACAAAGTTTCAATTGTAGAAGGAAAATAAATTCCAGATACCAGGGCCTCCGCTTGCGTTGCCAGGGGGTGTGGCCCACCTGCAAACCACCACAGGCCCCTCGCTCAGGCCGCCCCACGCCCCAAGGGAACCCCACCCTGATCAGGGACACCCTTCAGGGCAAACCAGCTGGCCCCCACCCCTGTACCAGGCCTCTATCCTATCTAATAAAAGAGTACTATGCAGATTGATCATCACTGCAACACACAATATAGCTGCCCCCATGTGGTCAAAGATCCTGCCCCCATGTGGACACAAGATGGCCACCACAAGATGGCCAGCAGGAGAGGGCAGTTGGGAGGCACCTGGCCTGCAAGGGAGGGCAGTTGGAGGTGACCAACCCTGCAGGAGAGGGCAGTTAGGGGTGACCAGGCCGGCAGAGGAGGGAAGTTGGGGGCAAACAGGCTGGCAGCAGAGTGGTTAGGGGGTGATCAGGCTCGCAGGCAGAAGCAGTTAGGGGCAATCAGGAAGGCAGGCAGGCAAGCAGTTGGGAGCCAGCAGTCCTGGATTGTGAGAGGGATGTCCGACTGCCCGTTTAGGCCCGATCCCTAGGGCAGTCAGACATCCCTTGAGGGGTCCCAGATTGGAGAGGGTACAGGCTGGGCTGAGGGACAACCCCCCTCCGTGCACGAATTTCGTGCACTGGGCCTCTAGTATATAATAAAAGTACATCTTGTAAGTAGGTTAAATATTATGTTACAGCAACCAAATTTTATTCTAAAGTTCCCACAGTTATTCAGAAAATCAGATACCCTGAAGAACAAGCTCATATCATGCTATTTTACTTGTAATTATGGTGTAGTTAGCTATATATATAAAAGGCTAATATGCTAAGTGTCCATCCGACCAGTAGCTATGACGTGCACTGACCTCCAGGGGGCAGACGCTCAGTGCAGGAGCTTCCATGATGCATACTGGCCATTTACAGAGAAACAGCACCGTGGACCTGGTGCCCACAAAGCAACACTCGGCTTCCCCCAAGTGGGACACAGGCCCTGCCACCACCCTGGAGTGACAGCCCACCAAATCACAGCCAATGCTGCTGAGAACCCGTGGCGCAAAATGCAGCCCACAGCCCAGCCCAGAAACAGTGGCTGTGGGCACTGGGTAATGATGTCACATAGCAACGCCTGGTTTCCTCTACCTAGCCACTAGCCTCCTTGGGGTTTCTTCAGCCCAGGAACACAACTTGCTTTATAGCCAGGTGGAAACATTTTACACTTTAACCAAATGTTTGTGAAGCATTTTCCATGCCTCATCTCATTCGATCCTCACAGAAGTCCTGGAGTTGGTAGATAGGAGACTCGGTGGAATCCTATATTCTTGTCATTAGCTGGGAAAATGGAGATTTAGAAAGCTTAGAAACCTGACCTGACTGAAAAGAAGAAAGAAATGGTGAACCTTGAAAATGACTTCAGGTTTTCTCACTGTGCAGAATATAGTCAAACACTGCTGCAGTTAAATATCTTACCCTTTGTTCTCCCTGTGTGATCTACAATAATAATCTGCTTCATGTTGATATTTACTGCTGTGTTACTGACAATTACCTGAAAGAGAAGTTGGGGTGCTTCACTGGGCTGGAAAAAGTTCAGCTAAATCAGAAAGCAGGTCTAATTAAGTAAGTTTATTCTATATATATAAAAGCCTAAGTTGTCTCGCACATGAGCGATATATGTAAAGCTCTTGCTGGCGCCAATCACACATGTATGTTTTGATCTGTCATTGTCAATCACGAATTTGGTTGACACTTCTATTATAGAGAAAGGACAAATAGCGATATTAAAATATTTCTTCAAGTTAATTTCCTTTCAATGTGCACAGATTCGTGCACCAGGCCACTAGTGTTTTATAAACACTTTTTCTTAATAAAATGGCTTATAGGCATTTCAAGAATGATTATAGAATAACTTTAAAAACAGGGATGCTTCCTTGATATTATAGCAAGGAGGAATTAAAGGATATTGTTTAGAATGGAAGTCTACCAGTAATGATGTCTTTCATGAAATATACATTGAAATGTTTAAAACATGTCAATTAATTTTGTCTTTTGTTTTAAAGCCTAGTTAACCTTCTGGAAAAGGTTCTTAAAACCACTGTTTTTCAGTTCTTATCTGAACATTTGATCATTGTGCTGATATACTAAGACACTGGCATCATCATGGCAACCTCAGAGGATAAACACTACTCTAAACATCTATATCATTGTTTTCATAACTTTAATGAAGTACATATGCTATACTTTGTGTTCTTTATTTTTAAAGAAAATAATCAATCATAGAGAAAATCATGCAAACCTTAAAATTGTTAATACCCTATGAAATAAAAATTCTACTTCAAGGAATTAATCATGATAAAAAATTGGACAAGTGTAAATACATATGATTATAATGTGTGCTATTGTAGTCATGCTTACATATTATCATAGCACCTTTTATAATATAAAATATAGAACATCAATATCCAACAAGAAAGTATTGTTAAATAATTTAGGATAACCCTTACAATGGTATATAATGAAGCTATTAAAAATAAAGGTATTAATATATACTTAATGGTAAGAAAATAAGTTGATAATCAATGGGTATCAAGTTTCAGTTATGTAAGATTAATCAAGTCTATAAATCTGCTGTGCAATATCATGCCTATGTTTAACAATACTGTATTGTACACATAAAAATCTGTTAATAGGGTAGAACTCATGTTGTACTCTTACCGCAATAAAATTCTAGGAAAAAAAAATCACAGTAATATGTAATGTTAAAAAGCAGGTTACAAATAATCTACACTAATAAAAGGGTAATATGCTAATTAGACCTGATGTCTTCCCCACATCCATCCAGATGTCCTTCTGAACAAAGCCACGGTGGCAGGGGCCGAGGCAGAAGTGGTTAGGGGCTATCAGGCAGGCAGGCAGAATGGTTAGAGGCAATCAGGCAGGGAGGTAATTGAGTGGTTAGGAGCCAGCAGTCCTGGATTGTGAGAGGGATGTCTCGGATTGGAGAGGGTACAGGCCAGGCTGAGGGATCCCCCCCACCAAGCACAAATTTCGTGCACTGGGCCTCTAGTATCTATAGAAAAACACCATGTTTTTTCTGTGTTTATGTATATACTAGAGGCCCAGCACATGATTAAATCGTGCTCGTGTAGGGTCCCCTAAGCCTAGCCTGCCATCAGAGCCATGTCCGCTGCCCCACAACACCTCGCACCCTCTGTGGACGCTGCTGGTGCCCCTTGATGCTCCCGGCTTGGGCCCTTCCCCTGCCACCAGCCGCATGCGCTCCCGCCCCTGCCCTTTCCTCCACAATAGGAGCACCTTCGCTCACCACCTGGGGACCTGTGCCGCACTCCCCACCCCCACCCGCCCGGCACCCATCCCCTGTGCCCTCTTCACCACGCAGCCCCACTCGCCCACCGCCCGCCTTGCTGCACCCTCTTCGCCGCATGGCCCCTCCCCCCACCAGCACTGCGCAAGCCCTGCCTCACCAGGTGAACCGCGAGTCCCAGCCTGCGAGAGGTGCTCCATGCACCTCCTGGTGACCGGTTGTTTGGTCGTGAGCATCACAACCACAGGCCTTTTATGTGATAGATATGTGGTTATATGTGCATACCATGTATACATATATCTAAATTATTGAAGGCCATACAGAAAAATGTTAAACGTTGCTGAAAATTCCATGAGGACAGGAAATGTTGTTTACTGTTGAATCTTCAGTGCACTAAATATCGCCTGGCACATAGAACACACTGAATAGATATTTGCAGAATTCATGAACAAACAGCTGTATCTAAATGTGGAATTATATATATTTTTGCTTCTCCTATTTTTTAATTATGGCATAATGTTAAGTACTTCCTCAATAAAAGTAGCTGTTCATTTTTTGTTATATTTCATTTTGAGAAAAATGTTTGGCTCAGTGGATAGAGGGTTGGCCTTTGGACTGAAGGGTCCTGGATTCGATTTCAGTCAAGGACACATGCTCGGGTTACAGGCTTGATCCCCACTAAGGAGCATGCAGGAGGCAGCCAATCAATGATTCTCATCATTGATGTTTCTATCTCTCTCTCTCTCCCTCTCTCTTCCTCTCTGAAATCAATAAAACACACACACACACACACACACACACACACACACACACACATATACTAGAGACCCGATGCACGAAATTCATGCAAGGAGGTCAGCCCTTGCAGCCCTGGCTTCATCCAGAAGGTCATTGGGACAGTCGTTCTGCTGTTTGGTCTAATTAGCATATTAGCTCTTTGTTATATAGGATGTGCAAAATCACAACTATTGATAGAATATATGCCACAACATTTTTAGAAATTTACTTTCTGAATATATTACATTCTTGTTTATGCTGTTGCTACTGTTGATACATTTTGATTGAATGTGTCTATTGGCAAATCACTTAAAAAAGAAAAAAAATCTTTGAGGCAAAAGCATGTGTCTTCTTGCTATTGTTAAGTAATTTAAATCAATACTCCTTACTTAACAACTCAACTTTCCCAAGGGCCTTGATTTTATGTGTATCTCAGAGATAGAACATGCACCATTACTCTTTAAATATCTACTATAATTGTGCTTTTAATTTTGCAGGCTTTACATAGAACCCAAATCTGTTGACAGAGGAAATGAACTACAAATCCTGTCCTTTCTATTTTGTCATTTTAACTGCTTAGGAAATTAGGTTCAGGTTTGAAATGGGGTAATGCCATTTCCAAAGTTTTTAAATCCTAAACTATAACATGGATGGAATACAAATATTTTTATTGTTGACAATATTACAGATATTCCCCATTTTCTCCCACTTTACCCCCTTCACCCAGCCCTCGCCCCCCTCCCCACCTTCACCACATTGTTGTCTGCAAATATTTTTAATGAAAAATAGCAAGGTTTATCTCCTTTATTTCTGAAGTAATGCCCTTGTTAACAGTGCTCTTTTCTAAAGGTGATGTGACACATTGTAAACTCTCTTGCCTATAAATGTCAATTGGACTTCTTTGGTGAAGGGAGAGATGCCAGATATTGGGTCCTTAAGTTTTTTGTAAATATATTTTTATTGATTTCAGAGAGGAAGGGAGAGGGAGAGAGAGATAGAAACATCAACGATGAGAGAGAATCATTGATCGGTTGTTTCCTGCACACCCCATAGTAGGGATAGAGTCAGTAATCTGGGCATGTGCCCTGACTGGGAATTGAACTGTGACCTCCTGGTTCATAGGTCAGTGCTCAACCATTGAGCCATACCAGCAAGACTAGGTCCTTAAGTTTGCTTGTAATTTTCAAATAGCCAACACTATCATTGAACTCGGATTATTAAATATAAAGTAGATTGTTAAATATTAGCAAAGTCTATCTTAAGTCATGCTTAAACCTATGCATTTTAAGAACTAAAGTGCCTAAAGCACTTTATTATCTGGGAGTATACTTAAAGAATGCAATTCTGCAGTAAAGCTTAGGATGTATGAGAGTTAAGGAGTCTTAAGACATGACCCATTGAATCTAATGTTTACGTACAGATTAGAAAGCAAACTCTGATTTTAGAACTTAGTAGGGAAGTAACTAGGTAAATTAGTTAACTCATGGGATGAAATTTCAAAAAGTGATTCAGGATACTACCATGAAAGAAAAATTAGTGGAGGAAAATTATGTCTGATCCCTGAAGATGGATATACTATAATGAAACTATACATAGATTAGGTACTCAAGAAAATGACTCATGGATGTATAAAAATTCAGAGGATAAATAGACTATTCCTCAGAACAATATCATCTTTTAAAAGTTATGTTTGTTCAGGTATAATTTAGATAACAGAAAACATTCTTTTTATTTCTTTGACATTTCAGAAATTATTTTTATTGAATTTATTGGGGTTCAGGTTTCAAGTGTACAACTCAATAAAACATCATCTGCACACTGCACCGTGCGCCCATGGCCCCAAGCAAAGTCTCTTTCCATCCTCATTTTTTCCTTTTGCCCACCTCTACCTACCCTGCCTCTTTTCCCTCTGGCTATCACCACACTGTGTTTTTGCTTAACCCTTTACCTTCTTTCATCCAGTTCCCCAACCTCCTCCTCTCTGACAGCTGTCATTCTGTTCCATGTATCCACGCTAAGTGAAATAAGCCAGTAAGTAAAAGACAAATACCATATTATCTTACTTATGTGAAATCTTACTAGTATAAAAAAAAACTCATCCTTTTTAGATACACAGTTCAATGGATTTTTACACACATATCCAGTTATGTAACCACTACCACATTCCAGATATGGAATATTTTCATCACTTCTAGAAAATCTCATTTTATTTTCTTTTTAGTTATTTATTTTTTATTGAATTTGTTGGCATGACATTGGTTAATAAAATGATATAGATGTTAGGTGTGCAATTCTATAACACATCACCTATATATTGTATTGTGTGTTCATCACCCAAAGTCAAGTCTCCTTCCATCACCATTTTTCCCCCCTTTATCCTCTTCTACCTGCCCCCAACCCCCTTTCCCTCTGGTAATCACAATATTGTTGCTGAGTAGTAGTTCATTGCATGAATGTATCCATGTGAGTTGCTTCCAGTATTTTGCGATTATGAATAAAGCTACTATGAACATTTACCTACAAATCCTTATGTAGACACGTTTTTATTCTTTCTGGGTAAATATCTGGGAGCTGGATCACTAGGTCGTATAGTGATATATGTTTAAATTTATTTAAAAATTGCTGAATTATTATTCTAAAGTAGTTATACTGTTTTTTTGCATTTCTGTCAGCAAAGTATGAGAATTCTAGTTGCTCTGAATCTAGATAATTCTAGTTGCTTCACATCCTTGTCAGCACTTGACATTGTTAGATTTTGTTGTTTTCTTGTTTTAGTTTTAGCCATTCTAATAGGTCTGTAATGGTATCTCATTGTGGTCATGTTTTGCATTTCCCTAATGACTAATAATGTTGAGCATCTTTCTATATGCTTGTTATCCATATCTATTTGATAAAATGTTTATTAAAATATTTGGACATTCTAAATCAAGTTATTTGTTTTCTTGGGTTATAAGAGTTCTTTATATTTTCTGGATATAAGTCTTTTATCAGAGAGTTGTTTGCAAATGTTTTCTGCCAGTGTGTGTCTTATCTGTTCATTTGCTTTCAAAGAGCAGGCATTCTTAATGTTAAGTCCAATTGATCATTTCTTTATGATTTCTGATTTTTAAATTCTGTAAAACAAATCTTTGCCTAAATCAAGGGCACAAAAATGTCTTCTATGTTTTCATGTAGATGTTTTATATTTTGAAGTGTTACATTTAGATCTATGATCCATTTCAAGTTAATTTTTGTATAATGCATGAAAAAAATGTTGAGGTTCTTCTTTCTTTCTCATTCCTTACTTCCTTTCATATATAATTTTTGAATTGTAAAATTTAAATGAATAATGTGTAGGATATAGAAGGTCATGGCTTATTCAGTACAGTGCAAACAATGGCAAATATATAAAGTAAAATGCTTTTAAACCTAGTAAATCAATTAAGAGGTTATAGGAAAAAAAATAGGGAACTGTAAATTAAAGAATTTATGTATAAAAATAAAGGTAACAGACAACATCAGGGACCACAACTATTATGCTTGGATTCCAAATGTAACTGAAATAAGTTTACTGGCAAATTAATCTCTTAACCTGCATTACATTTTGTTAAATATTTCTGAGAAATAGAGTCCTGTGAGGTTTTGGAAGAAGCAATTTCCAGAACCATAGTTACTGACAATATTGGATGTATTTTCTATTTTTAATGGAAGTAAATGTATATATTCCAAAATATGTTTGAAAATTTCAAATTATTAGACATTTTGTGACTGCTCATGATATGCAAGCTATAGAATGCTTGTTTGATGTTTGCTTAAAAGACTTGTCACTATGTACTATGATCTAGGTCAGTAGCCAGCAAACCAGGGCCCACGGGCCTAATTTAGCCTCTGCCCATTTTTGTAATTAAAGTTTTATTGGGACATAGCCATGCCAATTTGTTTATGTATTATCTTTGACTGCTTTTGTGCCATTAGGGACAGAGCTGAGTAATTATGAAAAAGACCACATGGCCCACAAAGCCCAAAATATTTACTATCTGGCCCTTTACTGAAATGAAATTTTAGAGAAGATTCAGGGTTAAGTAAAGGCAATAAGATTGAAGAACCATTCTAGGGGATAAATGAGGGTGTCTGGGTATTGTTTATGAAAGACAGATATAAAGGATGGAAAAGTCTGTGGGGTCAAGCTTTGGAGAGCTTTGAGCCCAAAATTAGACACATGATTTCTATTATAAAGGCAATGCGCACACACTGAAAGTTTCTGAGTGGCAAAAATAACATAATTAAATGTGTGGTTATAACAGCAAGAACTTCTGAAATATATACAAGGAAGTAAAAAAAAATATGCTATTACCATTGTGATGATGAGTCATTATGGAACCAGCCAGAATTTTAAAGATATTTTTGAGATGGAATTGACAGAATTTAATGGCAGAATTTAATAAGGGTAAGAAAGAAGGTAGTGCTAATTTTTTTTTAGTGATGCTAATTTTGTTGTTTGAAACTGGCAATGCCACTGTGGGACTTTTTTTATACGTTGTTGAGTTGAGAATCTTGTGATAATTCTACATGGAAGTGTCCATTAGATAGTTGGAAGTAGAGATGTAGCGCTTAGTCAAAATCAGGGGTTTCCTGTTAGTACTTTGATACTTCATCTTAACTCTGCACTTTGCTATACATATTGATGAAAGGTACAATAAGTTTACTGCTAATAACCAAATGAGAATGTGATTTAAAACTGCAATGATGACTCAAATATGGTAACAGGTTGGCCATTGGCAGGGATATTACCAGTGGACTAAAGCAGAAAGTGAAGAGAAATATTGCCTTGCATGTAAGCTCTTCATATTCATTATTGCTTATTGTTATTGTTCTGCTTTGAAGAATATGAACTCTGAATTTTTCATGCATAACAAGGTAATGGGTGGTTCTTTTTTTAGCTTCATTAACATATAATTGACAACATTGTGTAAGTTTAACGTGTACAGTATGATGTTTTGATAAACTAATACACTGTGTATTGTGAAATGATTACCATGATGAGGTGAGCTAACACATCCATCATCTTATCTAGTTACCTACTTTGTGTGTGGTGAGAACATTTAAATCTACTCTCTTAAATCACAACTATATAATATAGTTTCATTAACTATAGTTATCCTATATATTAGATCTCTGGAACTTATTCATCTTATTACTGAAATTTGTATCCTTTAACCAACATCTCTCTGTTTTCCCACCCATCCACCCACCCCATCCCCTGGCAACCACCTATCTGTTTCTATGACTTTTATTTTTTTAGATTCCATGTATGAGATCACACAGTATTTGTATTTCTCTGTCTGATTTATTTAACTTAGTAAATGCCCTCAAGTTTTATGCACATAACACTATCTTCTTTTTATGGCTGAATAATATTCCATTTTATATAGAGGCCATTTTCTTCATCCATTCATCTGCCAATGTACACTTAGGTTGTTTCCATGTCTTGATTTTTGGGAATAATACTCTCAATTAATCAGAAGATAGGGAGGTAATTGGAAATTATTTATAGTTCAAGAACCCCTTTAATCATGATTATATGTCCTATTTTCTTCTAAGGTGAGATGTCATCCTTTCTCTCCCATGTATAATTAGAGTGTATGCATCAAAAAAGAGCAGGTTTCACAGCATTGATCAGACTGTCAGACCTCAGAGGGAAGGTAGGGGAGGGTGGGGACAAGGGAGATAGATCAACCAAAGGACTTGTGTGCTTGCATATGAGCCTAACCAGTGATCACGGACAACAGGGGGGTGGGGGCATGCGTGTGTGTGGGGGGGTTGATGACAAATATGTGATACCTTAATCAATAAAGTAATTAAAATAAATAAATAAATAAATAAATAAATATTACATTTGCTTATTACATAAAAAAAAATGAGGGCACAATCATAGCCTTTACCTTGTAGTGTTAGCATATTAGGCTTTTATTATATAGGATAACCTGCTGAGTAAAATCATTGTCTGGATTAACTGAGATAATGTAAATGAATCACTTAGGATAATGCCTACTTCCATGTAAAGGACTGATAATTATTTTTTCTTCCCTTAGTACAAGATGTAGCATAGATGTAACCTGCTTGGAAGCAGACATTGAAGCATTAAATCACAACAAAGCACTCCTATTGGCTGGCAGAATCATCAAATTAAATGGGGGGGAAAAAAGAGCAGGTTTTTGTCTATTACTTTTTCAAGTAGTAACTGTTCGAAAATACCCATTAAGTGAATGAATGAAACATTTGAGTAGTTCCATATCCAACAAGTATGCTGTGTAGGCAGAATCTTACCAGATATTTTTTTTAAAAAAATACACTATCAGAATGATCCAGGAACTTAAGACTTACTCAGTCTTGTTGCAAAGGTAAATCCTACCCACATTTGTTCCTGAGATAATAATATAAAAGCCATATTAAATTAAATTAAGTAATACATACAGTAAATGCTATAAGAGAATAAGTGAATGCTCTCTAAAGTGCTTCCCTGAGAAACGAAAAGAGAAAATGAGTTTCACCTGGAAATTTTAGGGGAATGCTTTACTCTAGAGGTAGAATTCCAGTTTTAAGAATATGTAGAGATGAAGGTGAATGAGAGGAGTCACATTTAGACTCTACATCATAGAATAAAGGTTCAGATGCAGGAATGAATCTGTGAGAGCATTGTGAATACTGAGGAACCTACAAAACTGGTTTTATCATACTAGTTTGGCTCAGTAAAGGAGCAGGTTGCATGGTATGTAGTAGAGGTGGTGATGGCTAGAGAGGATAGAGAGGATAGGTTATGAAATATTTGAAAGTATAGATGAGCATTCTAAATTTGAATCTATAGCATTGATGAGGCAATCTATAATAATAAAAGCATAATATGCTAATTAGGTCAGAAGACCTTCCAGATGAAGCCTGGGCTGCGAGGGAAGCCGGTGCCAGCAGCCGGGGGAAGAAAGGCCTACTCTTGCACAAATTTTGTGCATCAGGCCTCTAGTGAAAATATAATTTGAGGAGAGGTTCAAGGAATACTCCAACTTTGTGGTATTAAAGCAAATATCAGACATCAAATAGGACGAATACCATCCTACCTTATAAAAGACAAATATGCAAATTGACCGCACCTTCGCTATGCCCAAGCCACGCCCACCAACCAAGCCACGCCCACCTAGCCAATCAGGATGAGTATGCAAATTACCCCAACAAAGATGGTGGCTAATTTGCATATCAAGACAGCGTAGAAAGAAGCCAAGAGATGCTGAAGGGAGCAAAGCTGTGGAGAAGCAAGCAAGCCGGGGGGAGGAGAAGGGCAGAGCGGAGGCGAGGCCGGGGGAGAAGGAAGGAGAGCGGGGCGGGCTGGCGGAGAAGGCGGGCCGGGGGACAAGGGAGGAGCGGAGGCGGGGCGGGGTAGAGTGCAGCAGGAAACCCTATTGCAGGATTTTTCCTGCAACGGGAACGCTAGTATTCTTTATAAAGAAGAAAATGGCACAAATGTATTACAATAAATGCAAATGAGTTAGAGATAGAAATGGGACATACACAAACCAAAAATAAATCTTATTTGCATGCCTATGAATTTATTTATGTTTAAAATATATTTTTATTGATTTCAGAGAGCAAGGGAGAGAGAGAAACATCAATGATGAGAGAATCATTTATCGGCTGCCTCCTGCACACCCCCTACTGGGAACCAAGCCTGAAACCCTGGCATATGCCCTGACTGGGAATCAAAATGTGACCTACGGATTCATAGGTCGATGCTCAACCACTGAGCCACACCAGCTGGGTGCCTATGAATGTATATGGATACATTTGTATCATGGAATATTTCGGTGCTAAAGCATTTAAAATGCTGGGACACAGTAGTCACAGTAGTTTTTGGATCCTATTCTCCCATGTTCTATTCCTGTGATCTATTCCTGATTCACACATAATTGCTATCTTCCATAGTAAGGAATTGTAATTTTAAATTTATTCAGTGGTTTGATTAAAGAGATATAAAGTTTCTATCCTCGGCTCATCAACTCTGTCTGTAACTGAAACTAAGAATTTTTGCATTGTTTTTCTTATCAAAACAATGGATTGTTCTTGGCTGGTAATTCTATAAGGCCCCTTTCATATAGTGGTTTCTAGCAGATTTATTTTAGTGGTATGAATTCAGGGTCAAAGTGCAAAACATTTTAAGCTCCATATAATGTTATTGTTAAAGTTTTAATTTGCATCAATTTAATTCTCTTGTCAGTTGTCACACCCTGTTAAAGTTGTACCTCATTGCCTGCTGAAGGAGCAAATTAAGTCTGAGGTACAAAATGATGTGACTTCTTGGGAAAGGCTACTCATGGATCTAAATTTCAGCCATTTTTAGCTTATTGATCATTAATTTTTATATCTCTTAGGAATACAATAACATTTTCTGGACAGCAAAGATTTGTACATAGTATCAGAATTTTACAGTTCTCTTTGGAAAGCATGAAAGACACTGTTTTTAATAATAAAATATTTTTTTCTTTTTTATATTGCTCTTACGGTGTGAGTTGCCAGTATATTAATTTTCATTAGCCTTTTCACCCTTACAGAATAATTCTTTAAAACTTAAGTCAGACTATGGCACTCCTCAAATCCATCAGATCCCACTTCTCTCAGGGTAAGAGTGCTTAAAAGGACTTACAAGGCCCTACGTGATCTAGCTTTTTATTTTCTAACTAACTCACCTTCTCTCATTCTAATGTGGTTATACTGGTTCAGTATCCCTTGTAAATGCCAAGCATGTCCATGCCTTTTAGACTGTTGCTCTTTGTATTTCATCCAACTACCTAGAATGTTTTACTCCAGCTATTCATATGCCTTACACACACTACCTCACACCCTCCCATCCTTTGCTGAAATATCATCTTCTCACTGGTGATTTTCCTGAACACACATTGAACACAGCACCTCACCTTCCTCGATACTTCATGTCTGTCTTTCTTGTGATGTTTTTAAGCCCTTATTTCTGTCTTACAGACTATATTATCTGCCTCTCTCCAACTAGAATGCAAGCTCAAGATTTTGTCTATTTCATTCACTTCTAAATCCATATGTCTAGAACAGTGCCTTATGCAAAGTGAGATCTCAATAAATATTTGACAAATAAATGAATTGATTTTGAGTCTACTGTGTGTGTAAGTTTTAGTATATATTATTCTTTCCTCTTTCTTTTCACCCTTCTTTAGCCTTTCTTTTCTTCCCATGTGGGGCTGTAGGACAATAGCAGGCCCTGTCTTTTACCGAGGCTATCAGTTTCCCAGACACTCTCAGAGATAACCCAAATGGAAGGACAACTGTGTTGATTATGCTGGAGGGAGTGCAAGAATGCCTATCCTGGCCTTAGAGGTTTTTCTTTTTAGAAGGATGTATGCTATGCGTTTTCTTACTTTAAGGTATTGTCATTTGGGGAAGGGATGCATAAGAGGCCAAGCCACTACTTGTATACAAGGGGCAGGGTTTTATTAGCTGTCTATGTCTTGTCTTGTCTTCACCATTTTATCCTCAATGATTTGCACGATGCCTGAAACTTAGCAGGTTTTCATAATATGTTTGGTAAAAGAAAGAAGGCTAAGACCACTCATTCCATCTATTCCCACAGACCTATCCATCACCTACGCAAGAGGTCTTTCCTCACCTGAAACAAACAGAATAGGAGTGGTTGGTGGTCAAGTTCATAGTCCATCTTTGGAGTACAACTTCCTGTGAAGGCCTACCAGGGTGCCAAAGGTAAGGAAGTAAATCAAGCTATCTTTGAAGTTTTAAAAATTCTTTGAATGCCAAGTGTGGTGACTTCAGAGGGGGTGCAGGATGTTAGGAGGTCTATCATTGTGGGAGCTAATTACATATGCCAGGCCATGTAATTTGTATTTCCTAAACCAGAAACCTTTAATGGGCCTTTTTAACCTCCTTTGGGTGTTCCCTCCTTCCCTTCCACCACATATTATTGTCCAAGCATCTGTGGCCACTGCTAATTTTCTGTTGGCTTCAGGAAAGACAGATTCTGACTGTCAGTCTAAAAGCAGCCTAGGGCAAAAATATTCACAATTATATTTGCCAAAACTTTGTGCATCTCTGCAACAACACTGCCCATCATCACAGTTCCCTTGGTGTTTTCTTTTAAAATATATTTTATTTTTTACAGAGAAGAAGGGAGAGGGAGAGAGAGTTAGAAACATTGATGAGAGAGAAACATCGATCAGCTGCCTCCTGCACACCTCCTATTGGGGATGTGCCCGCAACCAAGGTACATGCCCTTGACTGGATTCGAACCTGGGACCTTTCAGTCCGCAGGCCGATGCTCTATCCATTGAGCCAAACTGGTTAGGGCCCTTGGTGCTTTTAAGATTTATTTTTTTTATTGCTTGGAGCTGTTTGATCCTATCCATCCCTCTGAATTTTTGGCTTCTGACCTGTTAGACTCCTGGATCCCATGGGTCTGCATCTAGTCTTAGCTAGCCCAGGGAATCAATACTCCAATGTTTTTCAGACTTATGTATTTTAAAATGTATTAGTCTGAATTAAGGGAACATCTCACCTGCTCCTCAACTTTTAAAAATTTATTGAGTGACTGCATCGATATTTTAACCTGATTTGTTCCAAAAAGAAGTTTTGGCACCTGACAAAATGAATATAGTACAACATAATATATTGAAAATAAGTGATAGAGATTTGAAATGGTAGACTAGGGAATACATATTTCCTTATTTTCCTGTAAATTTATTTCTAAAATAAGAGGATAAAGTTACACAAAAGCAATAAACCTATAAGAGTAAAGGAAATGGGAGAGATCGTGAACAAATGAGAGATTTTTTAAAAATGCCTTCATGTAGATAATCCAATGTAGGGAAAGAGTTACAAGGGTGCTTATAAAGGTTACCTAAAAAGAGACACTGCCCTGACTGGTTTGGCTCAGTGGATAGAGCAAGGGGCCTTGGACTGAAAGGTCTCGAGTTCGATTCTGGTCGAGGGCATATACCTTGGTTGCAGGCTCAATCCCCAGTAGGGGGCATGCAGAAGGCAGCTGATCAATGTTTCTCTCTCATAGATGTTTCTAACTCTCTATCCCTCTCCCTTCCTCTCTGTAAAAAGTCAATAAAATATATATTTAAAAAATAAATAAATAAAAAAGAGATACAAACAGTCAGAATAGTATTAAGATTCCTGAGCAACACTACATGCAAAGTAAATGATGATGGAGGAGTTCCTTCAAAATGACAACCTATGTCCCTATTCCCTATACTGAAAAGAAATATAAATCAAATGTGAGTATAGAATAAAAACATAAAAGGATTTCATTAGCTATATTGCCCACACACCTTTTATAATATGTTACTGAGGATGTAAACCAAGAGGGGGGAATTTATAGGAACTGAGAAACTGTGGATACAACTTAAGAGAGTGCTAAAGTGACATTTCAACATAACAGCAGTTTGGCCAGCCTGGCAAACAACTAATCTAATTTGAATCTAGTGGATAGAGATTCTATAAGGAAAGTTTCCAGGTAGTGGGATAGGGGATAGGAGAAATTGATAGAATAGAATAAATGATTGAGCACCTGGGGGAAACGCAAGATATGATAAAATTAAATCATGTAAGGAATAGAGGCAATTTGAAACTCCAGGAAAAAAATCAGAAAACTATATAGAAAGTTATGATCTAACTTTGAAACAAACTATATTGTATTATGATGCTCAGCAGCTTAAAAAGTGTAAGAAGACAATACCTATTGTAGTTGATGTTAGAACGATCCCCCTTTGTGTGGCTCAAGGATCACAGCATTGAGCTCAAGGGGAAGGAAATGCAATCTCTATTTAGAATTTGGTGTACACTGAAAGTATTTACATTGGCCGAAAATGAAAATGCTATTTATTGATTTTTTTAGACTTTATAATCATCCTATTAAAAATACTGTAAAGTTTGACATTAGTTGCAGACAGTTTATATGTGAACAGGAGGCTATGTAATTCAAATTAGGACATGAGTGCAGGGTAGTTAGAGTCATGGAAGAAAGGGTCAGCATGCTAATATTCCCAAAATAAGGGGGTGGTTAAGAGATACTGATGGAAGTTCATAGACCAGGGGTTGATTATTTTATTTAATGTTGCAAGTGTAATTAATAACATAACCAATCTCAAGAATGCATATAAAAATCTGGAGGAGAAAAGAGAAAGGGGGAAATTAGTAAATGAAAACCACATATTTTATAGATAAGAAAATAGAAGTACATGTATATTATTTAGAGATATTAAATTTACTATCATAAGTTCTATAAACAGAAAATGGTACTGTGGCGGAGAGGTAAGGAATGGGCAATATTGTTATTATAGCTTTTCTATTTCTTTTACTACGTGTCAATCATTTTGATTAAAAGAAATAAATTCAGTGCTTCTAGCATTAAAGTGCTCCAAGGGATTACCGTGTATTTAAATATGGGGTAGGACACACATTGCTGGGTTTAAAGAAAGTAGGAGCATACTCCAAGAAGCTCTCTAACCCCAAAGAGGTTGGAGGTATGAACTGGGAATATGAAATGAAGGAAAGCTGGGCTAGGGCGAGTTCCTGAGTATAGATGACTATACGTAGTAGCACATTCTGTATTATATGAGCATTGATCCAGAAGCAAGGTAGTGAAACTAAAGGTGGGATTTGAACTGAGACTTTAAAGTGAATCAGCTTGGTGGTGGTCATTGGCCAATAGTAGCAGTAGAAGCTAATCCTCTATGGCAGTGACTTTCAACCAATGTGCCATAATAATTTCTAAAACATGTAATACCTGACCCTAGCCAGTTTGACTCAGTGGATAGAGTGCTGGCCTGCGGACTGAAGGGTCCCAGGTTCGATTCCGGCCAAGGGCACATGCCTGGGTTGTGGGCTCGATCCTCAGTAGGGGGCGTGCAGGAGGCAGCCGATCAATGATTCTCTCTCATCATTGATGTTTCTATCTCTCTATCCCTCTCCCTTCCTTTCTAAAATCAATAAAAAATATTTTATAAAAACAACATGTAATACCTGACTGTTTAGTAAGGGGCACTGACCTCTTTTCCCTTAGACTGTCAAATAGAAAAATGACAACAGCCAACACAATGCCTGGTGTGAATGAATCAAAATTATACCTATTTTTTGTCAGATCAGCAAAATATGTTTTTGTATGCCACAGAATTTAGTAATTAGTTTATGTGTGCCATGAGATGAAAAAGGTTGAAAATTGCTGCTCTATAGAGAAAATGTCATTAATTTAGGACATTAGTGTCAAGAAATGACCTCACAACTAATAAAAATAGAAGAAAAACTGCAATGAGTCAACCACTGCACATTAAGATTCCCAAAACTACTGATACACAGATTGCAAGATATACAATATAGAAACATTGTTTGAAATGATTTTTTAAAAATTTCAAACAATCAGACGCCATTGGGGATACACTGGGAATTTTTGTAAATGAAATTAAAACTTGTAGAAATACAAAATTATAATTATAAAATACAAATATGATAATATATTCATCACACAGAATGTTATTCAGCTGTGAATATGCACAAACTACAGCTACATCCCCAATTTGTCTTTCTTGATTTTCTCTATTCATTCCTCCTGGGATGCTGACCAGGATGTGAATTTTCTGGGAATGGTGGAAAATGTGGATCTATAGATATGGAAACATAGTGAATCCTAAACTACAATAAATAAAGCAGATTCATACCAGGCCCATTGTAGAGAACCTACAGAATATCAAAGACAAAGTTATAGTTTAAAAATCCCTCCCAAATAGGAACTATTGTCCACAAAAGAAAGACAATTATAGCTGTTTTGAATAGCAAATCAAAACCAAAAAGAGTGAGAAAATAAACAACATAAAGTTGTATACTCAAAAAATTATAATATGAAATAAAAATATTTGAAGATTAACATAATCTAAGATACCTTTACCGACAATTACTTTGCTAATGGAACTTTTAAAATGTGTTCTTCAGGAAGAAGAAATATTATTACAGAAATATAGTTTGAGCAATTACAAAGGGAAAAACAAATATAAACTCAAGAACAATCAATATAAAATAACTAGAGGCCCATTGCAGGAAGATTCCTGCAAGAATAGGGCTTTCTTGGGCCTATTCCCGCAAGAATGGGACTTCCTGTGGCCTGAGCGAAGCAGAGAAGGGAGCAAAGCCTGCCAAGGAGGGCTTCCCTCCCGCCGCCCGCGCCAACCCCCCCGTGCTTTCCCTCCCACTGCCGCCACTGCCCTGCTTTCCGCTTTCCCTCCCTCTTCCTTGTACACTGTCTTCAGTCTTCGTTCTGTGCCTGTGTATGCAAATTAACCACCATCTTTGTTGGGTCATTTGCATACTTGCTCTGATTGGCTGGTGGGCGTAGCAGAGTGATGGTTAATTTGCATGCTTCTCTTTTATTAATGTAGATAACAATGAGAGCATAATTACAATACTGAAAAGAACCAGCATTTAGTTGTGGAAAGATATAGACAGAGTTAACATGTTCCAAGGTCTTGATATTGTTTGTTCAGGGTTAAGATATTGTTTTAACTTAGTCATTGTTTAGTTAAACATCTATGGTAAAATTTCAAGTGTGAATATAAAGGAACAGAAATATAATTAACATTCAGTGAAGACAAAGCAATGGGGAAAAATACCTCAGCCCAAAATTGAAAGGAAGGAAAATAAAAGAATTTTTTAAAGCATGACAAATAGAAATTAAAAAGTAGGACAATAGAAATAATTCCTAATGTATTTTAAATAAAATATAAATAGACTAGACTTACCAGATAAAAACAGATTAACATATTGTATAAAAACAGTTAAAGAAAACCAGCTTTATGGTCTTCATAACAGGCACACCTAAAATTTGAGTTGCAAAAGGTAGAAAACTAAAGTATGAGAGAAAAATAGATGAGGTAAATACTGTTAAAAGGAAAAGAACCCTTGGGTCATTATATTAGTATCTAACCCAACATAATTTAAGACCAAAATAAAAACCACATTATTAAGAATAAAGATGGTCACTACAGAAAGTTGAAAATAATTTCAGTTCATCAGGAAGATAACATAATTCTAAACTTGTATAAACATGACAAATACATCAAAATTGATAAGGCGAAATGTTGACACAATTGCATGGGGAAACTGATATATTCACCATTATATATTTAGTGGAAAATTTTGACACACATTTTTTATTATGTAAAGAATTTTAAAAATCAAATATAAAGAAAGGAAAAGGAAAAAAGAAAGAAAAAAAACTGGAAACAATGCAAATATCCATTTAGTATTAACATAGAGAAAAAATGATCTATACAGTAGGTCCTCGGGTTACATTGAAGATCCATTCCTATGGCGTGACATAACGTGTTTTTCACCATAAGTCGGAACTCACCTACATAAGCACTTACTTCACTCACATGGAGCACATACACATCAGTAATGAAGTGAAACAGTAAAATAAATTTAAAAGAAAGATAACAATTCCTGACCTTTACTTGTGGCAAATAAATAATAAAAAATATAAAGCACATATGTATATACGTAAAAATGACAACTTTTTTTTCATAAATAAATGGGAGACGGTGACATAACCACAAAATGACGTGTGTCGAGTCCAACGTAACCCTAGGACTGCCTGTATATATAAAAGCCTAAGCAACCAGCCAGTAGCTATGATGCACACTAACCACCAGGGGGCAGACACTCAACGCAGGAGTGGAAACCACAGGCATGGAAACATGGAACAGACTGATGAATCTCAGAGGGAAGGGAGAAGCGGGGAGGGCAGGAAGAGATTAACCAAAGATCTTATATGCATACTAGAAGTCCGGTGCACGAAATTCGTGCACGGCGGGGGGTTGTCCCTCAGCCCATCCTGTACCCTCTCCAATCTGGGACTCCTGGAGGGATGTCCGACTGCCCGGGCAGTCGGACATCCCTCTCACAATCCAGGACTGCTGGCTCCCAACTGCTTGCCTGCCTGCCTTCCTGATTGCCCCCAACCGCTTCTGCCTGCCAGCCTGATCACCCCCTAACCACTCCGCTGCCAGCCTGGTTGATGCTTAACTGCTCCCCTGCCAGCCTGTTTGCCCCCAACTTCCCTCCTCTGCCAGCCTGGTCACCCCTAACTGCCCTCTCCTGCAGGGTTGATCACCTCCAACTGCCCTCCCTTGCAAGCCTGGTCCCTCTCAACTGCCCTCCTTTGCAGGCCGGGTGCCTCCCAACTGCCCTCCCTTGCAGGCCAGGTGCCTCCCAACTGCCCTCTCCTGCTGGCCATCTTGTGGTGGCCATCTTGTGTCCACATGGGGGCAGGATCTTTGACCACATGGGGGCAGCTATATTGTGTGTTGCAGTGATGATCAATCTGCATAGTACTCTTTTATTAGATAGGATAGAGGCCTGGTGCACGGGTGGGGGTCAGCTGGTTTGCCCTGAAGGGTGTCCCGGATGAGGGTGGGGTTCCCTTGGGGCGTGGAGCTGCCTGAGCGAGGGGCCTGTGGTGGTTTGCAGGCCGGCCACGCCCCCTGGCAACCCAAGGGGAGGCCCTGGTATCTGGAATTTATTTTCCTTCTACAATTGAAACTTTGTAGCCTGGAGCGGAGCCAAGCCTGCTGCTCCCTCCGGGCAGCAGCCATCTCTGTGGCAGTTAATTCACCTTCTACAATTGAAACTTTGTAGCCTTAAGCGGGTGAGCCCAGCCAGGGTGTGTGGAAAGCTTTGCTTCCCCTGTTGCCGCCGGCAACCCTGGCCTGCTCTCTCAAGCTCCATTCTGCCGCCATTTGTTTGAATTTGTTTACCTTCTATAATTGAAACTTTGTAGCTTGAGTGGAGGCTTAGGCCTGCAACAGCTATGGAAAGCTTGGCTTCCTCTGTTACCTGGGAAACCTTGCTCACTGTGGCTGTAGCCATCTTGGATTGGGGTTAATTTGCATACTCGCCCTGATTGGATGGTGGGCGTGGCTTGGCTGGTGGGCGTGTCTTATGTAGCGGAGTGATGGTTAATTTGCATATTACCATTTTATTAGAGAGGACTAGAGGCCCGGTGCATGGATTCATGCACCAGTGGAGTCCCTCAGCCTGGCCTGTAGGTATCAGGCCGAAACTGGTTCTCTGACATCCCCCGAGGGGTCCTGGATTATAAGAGGGTGCAGACCAGGCCGAGGGACCCCACTGGTGCACGAATCTCACAAACATAATAATGTGCAAAAGATAAGCACAAAAGAATACATACTGTATGATTATATTATATGAAGTACAATGACTATAGAACAAGTCAGTTCTTAAATTTAACCATCAGATATCTGTCATTCTGGGTTGAGTTTACCATTCCAGACATCATGACTTATTTAAAGCTCTTATAATTAACACAATGTGGTAGTGAAATAAGTTAAAACAAATTGACCAATGAATTAGAATATAGAACCAAGAAATGTGAATGCATATATAGAACTTTGATTATATGACATACATGGTCTTGCTTATAACTGGGCAATAGAAGGACTCTTTGGTAAATGGTACTGGAAATAATTGATTATCCAAGTAGAAAAGTTAAAGCAATTAAATAGATCCTTAAATCCTAAATTCAAAAAATCAATTCCAGAAGCTTGGATGACTCAATTATGAAATGTGAGACTGTAATACGTTTAGAAAACAATATAGTAGCCTCTTTCTGACCTTTGTGTAGGGGAGGGGTTTTTAAGGCACAAAAAGATCTGGACATAAAATCAGTTATGCATAAATGTAATTGTTTTATAGTTCATTATCATTATTCATCCAACAATACTAGAAAGAGAGGGAAAGGGAAGCCACTAAACTGGGTGAAGCTATTTTTAAGCCACGTAACTAACAAAGGTTAATGCCCAGAATATATGAAGGAACAACTGAATAAGAAAAAGACAAACAACCCAATAGAAAATTGGAATAAATATATAAAACAGGCACTTCAGATAAAATGAACTATCTATAGGCAATAAACAGGTGAAAAGACACACGTCTTTTACTGATGTAAATGCAAATTGAGTGAAATAACACAGCACTACACACCCATCAGAATGGCAAAATATTAAGAAGCATGATGGAGGATGTGTATCAGCAGGAGCATTGTCATACTCCACTGATTGGAGTACAAATGAGAACGACTTTGGAAAATACATTTTCTCTATCTCTCAAAGCAGAACATTGCCATATACTATGACCAAACACTTTCATATCTAGGAATGTGATTTAGAGGAACTCTTGCACATTTCACCAAGACACCTCTATAGGAATTTTCACATGAATACTGTTTGTAATAGTCCAAAATATAAGCAATCCAAATACCTAAAGATTTGAAGAAGGAGGGATACACACACACACACACACACACACACACACACACACACACACTGTATACAATCTTAAATACATATACACTGATTTTCGCATAATGGGTTATTATCCAATAGTAAATATGTAATGAGCACAGCTACATGCAAAAACATGGATTAATCTTAGAAACATAATGTTGGGTAAACAAAACATCAAGTCCCAACAGATATATACAGTATGCGAGGAAGAAGCAACACTTTAAAACAAGAAAAACAAAGAAATGTGTTGTTTAGGCATACATAAATATTTGCTAAAACTATTACAAAATAAATAAGGGAATGATAAAATTCAGGATAATAGTTACAGGGATTGGGGGAAAGCACATAGGTAGATGGAGTGAGTGGGTAATTTATTATGGATCATGATTTACATCAATGGTTCTCAACCTTTTTAATGCCGCGACCCTTTAATACAGTTCCTCATGTTGTGGTGACCCCCAACCATAAAATTATTTTCGTTGCTACTTCATAACTGTAATTTTGCTACTGTTATGAATCATAATGTAAATATCTGTGTTTTCCGATGGTCTTAGGAGACTCTGCTAGCGGTTCTCAACCTGTGGGTCACCACAACATGAGGAACTGTATTAAAGGGTCGCAGCATTTAAAAGGTTGAAAACCACTGTGCTAGGAGAAGGCCATAAATTTGGGTATAAGCTTCTTGGAAATTGAAGCAAAAAGAGAATAATTGATTACATTGGTCATGAAATTAATAAAGCAAATTTCTAAAGAGAAGCTACTATTCCTGTTACTGCACATCTATTTTTATCATTGGCAGTAAAGATCTACTTCACTACAAAAACTAAACTGTATAAAATTATAAAAACAAATACATCCCCCAAGAACCCAACTCTCAGCACATATTTCCCTAATTTCTCTCATAGTCAGGCTTTAGGTAGTCTCAGACTGCAGAGCCTCAGAAGGAAAAATGCAGGACAGCTTTTGGGAAAGCAGTTCCTGCTTTTCCTGGCTGTACTCAGTTTCCTTCATTCCATCCATTTGATATTCTAGAAACCCATGTGTACCTGTAAGATGGCTTAGCTAGATACATAGTGATAGAATTAATAGGCAACTACCCTGGATTTGTTGACTGTCCCAGATAGCAAGAGGAAGACAAGGGGATGTGCTCTTAACTCTCTAAGTTTAGAAAGTGTCACCAAAGACAAAATGTGACTAGGTATAATCAGAATTATTTTTGTGCAGTTGGCCATTGGAATTTTGCTTTAAAAGGAACTCTTTATGGGTAATTTTGAATATCCTATCATATAATATAAAATATATAATGTGTATATTTAATAATAATCAGTTACTGACCTTTACTTTTGTAAGAAATATAGAGAAAATATGAGATTTGAGAAAACTTCCATGTCAACCACCCCCAACACACACACACATGCTGTATAGATTATAAAGTGAAAACTCCTTTGCATGGCCTACATACCCTTTATATTTAGCCTCTGATTTATTTCTCTAACATCTTCTCATACAATCCTCCCTGGTGTCCTCTAAGATCCCGTATATCAGAATTATTACTCTTCCAGTAAAATCTAACTCCTCTATTGCTGGTGCAGTTTCTCTACTTTTTAAAATATATATATATATATATTTATTGATTTCAGAGATGAAAGAAGAGGGAAAGATAGAAACATCCATGATGAGAGAGAATCATGGATTGGCTGCCTCCTGCAAGTCCCCTACTGGGGATCAAGCCGACAACCCAGGCATGTGCCCTTGACCGGAATCGAACCTGGGACCTTTCAGTTCACAGGCCGACGCTCTATCCACTGAGCCAAACCAGCTAGGGCACAGTTTCCCTACTTTTGAACCTATAAATACTTTTTGATTCCCATCTTGTAAACTCCTTGTTTCTATAAAAATTCAAGTCCAATCTTGGCTTCCCCAATATTCCCAAACCTTGGGAATAATCTCACACATATGTGGAATCTAATGAACAAAATAAACTGATGAACAAAATAGATCCAGAGATATAGAAGCATAAAACAAGACTGTTGAATCTCAGAGGGAAGGTGGGCGGGGGTGGTGCAAAGAGATCAACCAAAGAACTAGTATGCTTACATGCATAACCCATGGACACAGACAATAGGGTGGTGAAGGCCTGGGATGGGGTGTGGAGGTGGGCTAGAAGGGGTCAATGGGAGAAAAAGGGGGACATATGTAATACTTTCAACAATATAGTTTTGTTTTTGTTTTGTTTTTTAAAAAAAAAGGAAAAATATGCCCATGCTCTAGTATCTAAAAAATCTTCCAAATAGTTACCCTAATTAAACATTAGACCAAATACAGCCCCCAAATCTGAGAGAAGCTCAGATTTGCTTTGCCTTTCTGGGCTGAGCGCTGAACTGCTGGGTTAGTCCCCCTCCTGCACAGTAACAGACAACAGGATTTTTACAACATTAGGGATACTTTGTTTTATCATCAAACTGAGGGACTGAGTATGGATAGGGGTAACAGTATTAGCAGATATATATATATATATATATATATATATATATATATATATATATATGGCTAATATGGAAAGTGTCCCCTCAGGAGTTCAACCATGAGACCAGGAGTTTGATGGCTTGCTATGACATGTGCTGACCACCAGGGGGTGGCGCAAAACATGGTGGGCAACCAGCAGCAGCAGCAGGGTGCTGAGGGAGTGAGGGAAGGAGGAGGCAGGGAGGGGGTGGGGAACTGTGTGGTGATGGTGCACAGGCAGGGAGGGTGGGGAGGCAGGGAACCTGATCAGCCCTGATTGCTGGCCAGACCTAGGGACCCTACCCGTGCACAAATTTCATGCACTGGGCCTCTAGTCCTATATTATAAAAGACTAATATGCAAATTGACTGAACGGCAGAATGAACCTGTAGCTATGACACGCACTGACCAGGGGGCAGATGCTCAACACAGGAGCTGCCCCTTGGTGGTCAGTGTGCTCCCACAGGGGGAGCGCTGCTCAGCCAGAAGCCAGGCTCACAGCTGGCAAGTGCAGCCTCTCTCACCTCCGCAGCAGCGCTAAGGACCCCTCAGGGGATGTCCGCCTGCCGGGTTAGGCCCGCAGGCAAACATCCCCTGAGGGGTCCCAGACTGTGAGAGGGTGCAGGTCAGGCTGAAGGACCTCCCCCTCCAACCCAGTGCATGAATGTCATGCACCAGGCCTCTAGTATGAAAATAAATTGCCACACCAACAAAAAATAGTTAACTGAACCCTGATTAGGGACTGGGGATAGATGGGCTATAAGACACTCAAAATGAGTCACTTTTCTTAGTGGTTTTTAGAAACCCATGGGAAGAGAGCAGAAAAAGATTGAAAGAGCTTAATCCCCTTCCAGGCAGGACTTTTAGTTTGGGCTATGGGAGCAACTATCTTCCTGAAGTAGGGACCCATTTAAATATTAAATTAACAGAAAGAAAAGAGGAACAGTCTTTCCATTGTCTTATTTCCAAGATTTCCTTTTAATGCAATGATATGTTTTATATTTTAAGTATAAAATGGTTTAGGAACTATAGCTTGAGCATCAGAGAAGTTTAAAGCAACAAATCACTCTTGTGGGGGAAGATCAAATATGAGTCACAGATCACAAATAATTATAATTGAATCTCAATACATAGCATGCTAGTGTGATTGCTGGAACCAAGAGAATGTATAGAGTCTATGAAATAGTATATACATAGAAGTCTGTAGATATGGGGTTATATTTTAATGAATATCCATTGAGGATGAGAATGTGAGCAGGAAGAGTGAGAAAGGAATGGGATTAGGTAGCCATCATATACATACTGTCTTGAAAACCAGACATTAGAGAGATTCATGGATGGTTGGTAAACGATGTCTTATGCCACAGAAAAGGTCATGGGCAGTGAGAAAGGAGGATTTTTCAATGACTGGCCAGCCTTTGACCTTGCAGGTACATGCACATGCTTCTGATACTTGGTCTATTATTATTTTTGTTCTGGAATCTCAGGCAGTGTTGTAGAACTGTCACTGAAAAACCAAAGGTAGAGTAATTGCAAGTAGAGAAGGACAAGGTGATGAGTTGGGTTTCCTTCTAGGTCTAGAAAGAGAACCTTGAGCCTAAAGTGTGGGGCACCCTCAAAGAGAATGAGGGACCATTGGAGGAAAGAGGCTCCTAGCACAAGAATTAAACAAATAATGTGTGTGAAGTCTCTTTTGTGTTTCCCAAGCAATAAGAATGGCTACTTCCAGTTTAACCCACCAAAATAAGCCTTTACATACTCCTAGAAATGTTGTGCTCTATGTATATGTAGCACCAGGTAAAATTCCCTGGTTAAAGGAAGGAAGTTACCCTTCTTGCCAAATCTGCCTGTAATGCAAAGACTGCACAGAGCAGTCTATGGAAGGTTCTGTTCTAAAGAAACACATTGTTAACAGCAGAATGCCTCTGTGTGACAGAGAGAGGGAGGGATGCAGACTAAAAGGTTAACTGGCGAATGTGCCAGAACTCTGGAGTTTTTCCATGATGCAATCATCCCAAGGCTGTAATCACCCTTGTTGACCCCACATCCCACTGGGTTTCTTCCTCTTTCACGTCATTTTCCATCAGCCCCTTGCTATTTAGCAAAGATCCCCGTTTCTGATGCTTTGTGAGGACCAATTATCTTCCATTTATCTGTGCAGCCCTGCATTTGCCATCTATTAGTTCAGAAACATAAATGATGTAAATCCTTTTATATCTGGCTGCACCACCTAATTATTCCTCATTTGTTTTTATTCTCTCTCAATTTAGCATCATCTGCAAAGTTGGAAATCATGTTTTCATATCATAATTAGGGCTCTAAGAACCTCAGAGAAACTGCTTGGCGAAGATGCGTGCCTTTGCTTTTCATTTTAATGGTGAATTTAAAAGTGAGAAAATAAATTAAGGCTGAAGGAAATAATAGACTGAAAGGAAGGTTTCTGGAATATAGATGAGGATACGCGATAGAGCAACATGGGGAGAGGAGGGTCCAGCATTAGAGTGCAAAAGCCAGCCCCCAAAGTAAAGCCATCACGTAGATCAGCAGTATTGCTCTTTCCTTTACTGAGGACAGTCACCTTCAGATGTTCTACTCTGTGCTTGGGAGCCTGCCTAGGGATGCACATTGTTCCTAATTGGATAAACACCTTTCCCTAAGTAAGCAAAAGATTTACTTTTTTATAGGACAACAATATGGATGAGATTTAATGACCGTGCATAATTTTTTTTTTTAATCCTCAGCCAAGGGTATGTTTTTATTGATTTTAGAGGATGAGGAAGGGGGAGAAAGAGAGAGAGACATTGATGTGAGAGAATCAAACCTGCAACCTTTTGGTGTACAGGACAATGCTCCAAGCAACAGAGCCACCAGGCCAGGTGATATTGTATCATTGAACGGACATAGCCACTGGTGAGCAAGAACAGAAAGAATCCATAAATCTAAAGGGCTGCGGGAGGGAGGAATGGGAACACAGCAACCTGGTGAAGAAGTTCTTGACATTTTTACTGTCATTCCAACAAACTGTCATCTCCTTAGTACAGCCCCTCCCATGAATCACTTAGCTCTTCATCTTGAAAACATGCTTCAAGGTTCATTTCTAGGATTTTCTGAAGTAGCTTCACCTGGCTCTAAGTCACCTAGAAATGTTTTCCTTATATCATGTTTCCTTATTGAGCCTTCCTCTTAAAAAAAAAAAACATGTTTTGTTTGTTTTTTTAGAGAAAGAGGAAGGGAGAGGGATAGAGAGATAGAAACATCAATAAGAAACATAGATTGGCTGTCTCCTGCACAATCCCCACTAGGGATCAAGTCTGAAACCTGGGCATGTGCCCTGACCAGGAATTGAACCAGTGACCTCTTGGTTTATGGGTCGATGCTCAACCACTGAGCCACACCGGCCGGGCTTTATCTTCCCTCTTTTAATAATTTGTACTGTTAAGATGATTTGAGTTTGTACTTTTAAGCATTTTTGTATATATTATTTATACAAGCATGTGCGTGTATATTTGTCCTACCTACTACATTATTTAAAAATCTCAAGGGCAGGCATGATATATCAGTCATGACAAACTAGTTTATGGTCTACTAACTACAACAACAGCAAAAACCCAAGTATCAGCAGGTTCTATCCATAAGTGATATATGCTACTTCTGTTGACATTTCAGTGGCCAAAGAATGTTTACTTCTCTGATAGATAGGAGTTCTAAATATTTATGCACAATAATACAATGTATTCCTGATGGTACTTTTCATCTTTATTATCTCTTTTCATAGAGCTACTAAGAGTAGCTCTGCACAAAATGACCACCAGGTCTTTGTAAAACATACAGTTAATCATGCCCAGCCAGTGTGGCTCAGTGATTGAATGTAAACCCATGAACCAGGAGGTCACGATTCAATTCCTGGTCAGGGCACATGCCCAGGTTGCAGGCATGATCCCTAGTAGGGGGCATGCAGGAGGCAGCAGATCAATGATTATCTCTCATCATTAATGTTTCTCTCTCTCTCTCCCTCTCCCTTCCTCTCTGAAGTTAATAAAAACATATTTTTTAAAAAATACAGGTAATCATCCAAAGGAATAGTTTGGATATTTTTTTTCTTTACAACCTACTTGACCCAGAAATCTGCCTGCCAATTCTTTCTTCCCACTAACATCACTCTGTGAGGTTGTCCTGACCATGTTACAGTTCTGTGTAACTTGTAATAGACACAAAGAAGCAAAGTAAAAAGTATAAAAAGTGTATGTGCACAATGACCAAAAGTGATGATGCTTCATTGAAGTGTGAAATCATTATTCCCCTCTTTTAAAGAATCAAGACAATTATTTAGATAAATGTGAACCATTGTATAGGTTGACCTTTGAACATGAATAGAGTGATTATCTCAATTTTATGATTTAAAACTATAAAAGTTTTAGATTTTCTTGTCTGTAACTGTATCCCTGAATGTTTTGTGCTTTGCTCTGGATGGCCTAGAAATTGAATTCAGCAGTCTAGCCAACACCCCAGAATAACACTGCTGTAATTAAGAATGATTTTCAAAAAGGGAGAGCTTGTTAGGGGATGGAAAAGGAATAATACTAAGAATTTACTAGAATACATTAGAAAGTCACAGACCAGGCAATGTGCTGAAGACAGTTTGAGAGAACAACATGAGCAGGCAAGACCTGCTTTCTTTTGTTTTAATTGGAAGTGGCTTCAATCAGAAGTGGAAGGGATGGGAGGTGGGGAGATGGAAAGAAAAGAATAGAACATCCCACAGTGTTAACTTGGCTTGTTTTAGGATTACTTCCCATTCTTTGGCAGTGCTGCATTACTTAATCCTCTGAACATGTTGCGCTCAGTCTCATAATCAAATGCACTTTTGCTTAAAATGTTTAAAAGTTCTGGCATGGGAAGCATGGGGATCTTATTTTGGAAATCTTGAAGCCATTCAGAATACTAAGCCCTCAAGTCAAATGTTGGAAAAGGCCTTATTTCCGTCCCGGACCCCATGTTCCCTATGAAGTTTCCATCTCCAGCCTGTCCCAGCCCCACCGCTCCAGGGTCCCTGGAGTGGGCTGGAAAACACACACTGCTTCTGAGAATCCAGCTTCTGCCTTCAGAGGCGAGGACACCTGCAAGGCTTTGCATCAGCCAGTGCAAGCTCTGGGCACAACAGGGCCCCGTGTGTCAGAGCTGACATCTCCCGCAGCTTCTGCAGCCGTGGCTTTTGGCTATTCGTGATCAAAAACAACGGGACTGGCCATCGGAGGTTAGCTCCGCTCAGCTGGCTGCTGCTTCCTGTCTTCTGGAGGAAAGGCATGAAACGCTGCGTGGTTTAAAAAGTCCTTGCCATTAGGCAAAAGGCAGATGGATGCTTTCTGGAGAGATGCCAGACATTTCATGCGTGAAACCAAGAACACACATAGGCACACACAGGCACATTTTTATTATTATTATATTTTTTCTTTATTGATTAAGGTATTACATATGTGTCCTTATCCTCCCTTTGCCCCCACCCACCGCTCATGCCCTCACCCCCCTGATGTCTGTGTCCATTGGTTATGCTTATATGCATGCTTACAAGTCCGTTGATTGATCACAGGCACATTTTTTATTTTATTATTATTATTTATTTTCTTTATTGATTAAGGTATTACATATGTGTCTTTATTCTCCTTTGCCCTCCCCCCCGCCGCTCATGCCCTCACCCCCCTGGTGTCTGTGTCCATTGGTCATGCTTATATGCATGCTTACAAGTCTGTTGATTGATCACAGGCACATTTTTTATTTTATTATTATTTATTTTCTTTATTGATTAAGGTATTACATATGTGTCTTTATCCCCTCTTTGCCCCGCCCCCTCACTCATGCCCTCACTGCCCTGGTGTCTCTGTCCATTGGTTATGCTTATATGCACGCATACAAGTTCGTCGGTTGATCACATGCACATTTTTTACTATTCCCATGGCCTCATATTTGCACTTCATCGTGTTTTAGGCATTTTACTTACTAAGATGTGTGTGAGGTTATCTAAGACATGAAAATGAGACCTAAACTTTTCAAAGAGTTTTATTTGGAAAGAACTCAGTATTGATGTTCTAAAAGGTTAACCTAATTTACCAAAATAGTCATATATTTCGCCATTTATACAGGGACACCGAAATGTAAAGTCGAAGGCCACCTTGGCAGTTATGTGGTCTGATCCACCAATTTTCCAGATAGAAAACCAGTCCAAGACTTGCCACGCTTCCCACAAATTGGGACTAGGAGAGTCAGAAGAGGAACTCAGAACCTCTGACTCCTTATCCTTGTTCTTTCCACATCACACCACCAGATATACCTGCAAACACCTATTTACTTTGGAATTAACCTGGGATTATCTGAGAAGCAATCCTTACTTTAGGCCAATGCAAAGAAGTTCAGAAACGAGAGTTCAGAAAGACCATTATGCCAATTTCAGTGTATATTCTTCAAGTTCAAAACAGCATCAGCAGGTGAACAAAAAGCATGTTGATTTCAGGGAAAGTTCATCTGTCATAAAAACACACTACAGATATTTTTATAGCTTTATTGATGTAGATTTCAGATACCGTAAATTCCACCCATTTAAAATACACAATTAAGTGACTTTCAGTATATTCACAGTGTTGTGCAGTAATGACAACATTTTAATTTTAGAACATTTTCATCATCCTCCCCCCCCCAAAGAAACCCCATACCCTTACTGTGTTGTTTCCGGGTAAGGTGAAGGAGTTCTTGGTTTTCCTCACCATTATTAGGTGTCATTATTAGGTGTATTATTAGGAGTCATCCCCCATTCCCTACTACCTGCAGCCCCTGGCAACCAGGAATCTAATTTCTGTCTCTATGCCTGTTCTTATTCTGCCACAGATAATTGAATAGTGTGTGTGTGTGTGTGTGTGTGTGTGTGTGTGTGTACATACAAAGACACTTCCATATAGACCTTGAGTTAGAGCTGCTATAGAAGAACAAAAAGAAACATTATCAAGGCCAAACCCATCCTGGAACAGTCAGCATGAGTGCCAACAGAGTGGAAGCCAGAAGCCCCAAGGACAGTGAAGTAGAGGGGCTAAGTGCATGCAGAACGAAAGACAGAACTGTACGAGCTGTCTGGGAGAGAAGATAGACTGAACACTAGAGATATTTTTTTATTATTTTATTTTTTTACAGAGAGGAAGGGAGAGGGATAGAGAGTTAGGAACATCAATGAGAGAGAAACACCAATTCAGCTGCCTCCTGCACACCCCCTACTGGGGATGTGCCCACAACCAAGGTACATGCCCTTGACCGGAATCGAACATGGGACCCTTCAGTCCACAGGCCAATGCTCTATCCACTGAGCCAAACCAGTTAGGGCAAGATTTATGTAGAAACAGAAGTGGATTCCAACGTCTACTGGGCCAGTGAAGGAGCAAGGGACCGAAAGGAATGCCAGATAAATGAGGGGGATAAAGAATGTGTGCACTGAGATCTAGAAAACACCATTAGATAAAGAAATATTATTAAAAGGGCTTTTATATCCTCCTTCCCTTCTAGCAAACCTCCCCAGAAATATTTTATTTAAAAATAGTTATCATGAAAAAGAAATACATTTGCACAAAAGAAAAAATTAGAAAAAGATAAGCAAAAATGAGAAAACAGAGACCTTTTATTTCCATAACCTAGATCAGTGGTCGGCAAACTCATTAGTCAACAGAGCCAAATATCAACAGTACAATGATGGAAATTTCTTTTGAGAGCCGAAAACCGAATTCTGAGCATGGGCCACAAAGTTTTAATCGCACTGTCCGTGCATGCCCGCACGTGGTATTTTGTGGAAGAGCCACACTCAAGGGGCCAAAGAGCCTCATGTGGCTCGCGAGCCACAGTTTGCTGACCACTGACCTAGATCATCGCTATTAACCTTTTATTGCATATCCTTCCAGAATAGGTCCTACCTACATTGACTTATATCTGTAGCTACTCTTTACCAAAATTAGGTCACAATAGATGTATTGGGTTATCTTGCTATTTTCTCTTAATGACCTCTGCCTCAACATGTCAATAAGTTGTTCTCTAATTGTCAACTTGGACCTTGACACCTACACCTCCATGGAAGGGAAGTCTACAGATGAAGAATACAGTTGAAAAAAAATAGGATTGGGGCATCAAAGTTGGGAGTGAATTTTCAAAACACTTTAAAAACATGTATTGTGTTCACCACCATAAAAATGGGCATATTAAGGATGATATACATCTGACCCCATTCTTGGGAGATTATACTAGCTATATCTCTCACTCACTTCAGGCTAATGGGGTTGGAGCTCAGTGGCCAGATACCTAAGGCAGTGGTCGGCAAACTCATTAGTCAACACAGCCAAATATCAACAGTACAACGATTGACATTTCTTTTGAGAGCCAAATTTTTCAAACTTAAACTTCTTCTAACGCCACTTCTTCAAAATAGACTTGCCCAGGCCGTGGTATTTTGTGGAAGAGCCACACTTAAAGGGCCAAAGAGCTGCATATGGCTCGCGAGCCACAGTTTGCCGACCACGGATCTAAGGCAATCCTGATGGTGAGTTTGTTAAGTCTAAATTGATATTCTTTCTAAATAAAATGGTTAGGCCTTACTGTTTTGTTTCTCAGTAAGGTGAAATAGTTCTTGGCTTTCCTCACAATGTTTCTTTGGAGAAACAAAGAGATCAACATTAACAGAAACACCTCAGTTTTTCTCCAACAATATACACTCAGATTTTTTTTTACCTTTTGAACAAATTCTAATAAATAATTGCAATTTAAAATTTTTTAGTGGGGCAAACATTTAACCCATAAAAGCATTCGCTATTTTATTCCAAAAAGTACTTTGCTTCATATTTTAAGTGATTAGAGTACCAAAAATGTATTTGCTACTTTTCTCAGAAACATCTGTTAAATAAACCGAGACCTGCTATAGAAGCTGGGAAACAAGAGAAACACAGTGAAGTTACATTACGATGTGGTATGGACATATGATTCAGGCAGAACTTAAATACTTATAGCCGAGTACACTTACTAAAATATTCTCTAACTTTCCTTACTTTCAGCTATAAGAGGGATATACAGATGCCTTCTTATGAGGAATTAATGAGAAAGTTCTGTGACTTAGTGATGACACTGATTAATGATAGTACCTAACACTTCCATAATGCTTAATGTGTACCAGGCACTCTTCCAAAAACACTTGACATACATGGAGTCATTTAATACTCAAAACAGCCATACAAGGCAGGTATTACTGTCCCTGTCCCCATTTTATAGATAAGTAAACTGAGACCAACAAAAGATATATCATTGACCCAAGATGACACACTAGTGAATGGTAGAACCAGCATTTGAACACAGGAGGTCCACTCAGAATAATGCTCTTAATCATTCCACACCTTGTAGTAGCTCTGTTTTTCCATTTCTCTTTCATTCTTTATTTCGGTCATTTTTTTCCTGTCAAGCTTTAGTCATTTCTTTACCTATTCAACAATTACTTATGGGATGTTTGTACTAAACCTGCGTGAGGTTATGTGAGGTCCCTGACCTCATGAGACTTACCCTATCATTAATCCCACTGCCTTTCCTTCACTGAACAGTAAACATTTTCCTTTATGACCTAAACTGGGTACTTGGATGTGAAGGTATCACCATGGACCCGAGGTCAGGGCTGGCTTCACTGGCATGCAATCTGTGTGGTCATATACACTGAGTGGCCAGATTATTATGATCTCTGAATGCATAATAATCTGGCCACTCAGTGTATATCCTATATAATAAAAGGCTAATATGCAAATTGTCTCCTCTACCAGGAGTTCGACCAGCAGGCAGGCCGGCCAATGCCCATGTCCCCTCACCCTGGCCAGACCCCACCCATGCATGAATTCATGCACTGGGCCTATATATATATATATATATATATATATATATATATATATATATATACATACACACACACACACACACACACACACACACACACACACTGAGTGGCCAGATTATTATGCGTTTAGAGATCATAATAATCTGGCCACTCAGTGTAGTCTCACATTCAGAAGGCTTCCATGCTTGGTTTCATGCTCTGCTGTCACTGTCTTGAAAATTTTAAAATTTCATCTTTGAACTTGTGTTTTCTAAGTGAACTCTGAGGAGACCTGCACAATATGCGTGTCTGCTAGTCTGTGCTCCTCTATTCACAAATAGCATTCAAGATACCCCCATGGGCACAGACTTCCAGTGGACCCATGATGTATGGAGTTCAGTGAGACTCAGAACAAGTATGAGATAAGTGTGTAAAGTCTATGACTGAGTAAGCAAGGGGCAGTCAGCCTGGAATTTCATGGTTTCTGTTGCAATAGAACCTTGCTTTGAACACACAGAAAGAAGGATAAGGAGTTCTAAGAAACATGCGGATCCTATCTTTTCTTCTTTTTCTTCTGTATTATTTAAAAACAGATATTTAAATATATGTGTTGCAGCCCTTAAGGAAAAAAAACAATTTTTAAAGTTTTTTATTTAAAATTCAGTGTAAATAAGTATAACCTTAAACCATAAATTCAGGGGTTTTTTGGTTTAAATGATGTGAAAGCCTTTGTTCTTTTCAAAGGCCTCTGTGTCTTTGAATTACAGTAACTTCTCCTTTGCCTCATTACCCTGTATCTTGTGCAAGACTGAATGACTACAATGTATGTATTGCATTATAATATTTCCATAAATTAAGAAAGCCCTTTGTATTTTTTCAAAGTCCTTTCATGTCCTTCATATACGAAGCCACAGTGTTACAGTTCTATTAGCTGCAGAGAGGATGACCATGCAGCGGCATAAGGACTAGAGAAACATGTGGAATCAAGGAACCCTATCATATCCTTTCTTCATTAACTTGCCTGTATCAGCCAACCACTCACACTGAAAACGATGACATAGAAGGAAAGGAAAAGATAGGATGACCCATTGTTCCTTTTCCTCTTAGTCCTTCCTTACTCATCAGCAAGCAGGAAGTAGAAAACGTTGGTAGAATGTGCACATATTAAGAAGTGAAACAAAAACAGCTGAGTTAGATTGTGCATTTCCACTGTTCTGGTAAAAGCATGTTCAAGCTATGAAAATGAATTATGTCACTTCAGTGATTCTGTAAACAAGTTCAGTGTTCCTGTATCTGCATTTAAGACTCTCATTGCACAACATAAGGATGAATAGTAAACATACATGTTAATGATTAAAATGTTTAATTTTGCTGTACTTAGAATAACATTAAATAGCCAATTAAAAACATCATGACAAATTTGAGAGTGAGACCACAGAAGAAAGGGAAAACTATATTGTAGTGCCTTTAAAGGCACTTTTTTCCTGCTTTTTAAACAAGAGCTCCCACAGTTTCATTTTCCACTGTGCCCCACAAATGATAGGTGTTGCTGCTTGAGTGTGGAAAATAGCAAGGAACATAGAGTTGAGTTTCTTGGCTAAAACAGATCAGGAAACAACAAGTGATTAGATTGAAGAGAAGAGGATGTGAGCACATGAATAGAGAACTTTGAAGGCCATGCTTGAAAGAATGTAATATATTACAAAAGCCAAAGGGACCAGCACATTGTTGAGCAAAAGATGTATTTTTACTGTGTATTATGATGCATACAAATGATGCGGTTTTAAATAGATATAATTCTAAATGCAAATATGCAAGCAAGCAAATAAGCCAATAAGCAGTCAAACACACAAGCAAGCAAAGAGCCAACAAAACAGCACCTTGAATTCTGAAGCCCTGGATAAGGTATAATAAATAGAGAGGAGCTGGAGTCTGGGACAACAGGTGAAAGAAGGTGGCATTTGATAGAGCCATCAACATATTAAAGAGTCACTTAAGATCCAAGAATAAAACCTCAGCAGAGGGTCCTTTAATCTTAGAAGACCCATCATTTCACATTTAGAGACTCTCCTTTAACAACCAAAGGACTTGTATGCATGCATATAAGCCTAACCAGTGGTCACAGACAACAGGGGGACGGGGGCATGTGTGGGGAGGGGTTTGGGATGGGAATGGGGGGATGAGGACAAATATGTGATACCTTAATCAATAAAGAAATTTTAAAAAAATAAAAAGTAAACATGACTATTATCTGAGGTGACTTCTCTTCCAATCTTGTCTCAGAAAGGTCTCTTCTTGGGAAAAAAAGTGCATAATTATTCTTTTATTATTTGTTAAATGAGCCCCATGGACCTTTCACTGCAGCAACCCCTGGGTTTCAAGCTTTTCTCTTAGCTACAGCCCTGGGGCCGAGTGTGGTCAAGCTGCCCTGCACGAGGCCCTCTGGACAAAAGATAATCCTCCAGATATCAACATCATTCCCCCCCCCCCCCCGACCAAACATCCGTGATGTTTGTTTTTCTGCCTTGTCTGGTCATCTCCTCCCCTTGTCATCTTCATGCTTGAAGGAACAGATGTTATTCATGCTATAAAAGCAAGCCTCTGTCCTCCTGGCTCATCAAACAAAACTCATTTCACGCTGGTGCTGGCTCCGTGGGTAATAGGTACATTTGATCAACTGACCATTGCTCCAGAATGACAGATGAGCAGTCCCCAAAGGTCAACGACTTTGGACCATGCTCTGTGTTAACAGGGAACAGGCAGTGCCCCCTGAGGAGTAAGCGTTTTGTGAGGACTGGAGCCTGACTTCCAACCTCATTCCCTTCCAATTTCCTCTGGCTCTGAACATGGAAGACACTTTCCTTCCAAAGGCAGCTTTATAAAGAATGAATCCCTCTAATTTATTTAGCTCTTCTTATGCCAATATCCTAATAGTTAGACAGCAACTCTCAGTAAGTGGTTGATTACATTCAAGCAAATACACAGCTGAGCAATTAAGTGCATTCACTTGCACCTTAGCAGACCTGCGGTGGTAGGATTATCTCATAGAAATAATTATGGCTCCTCTCTCCTGCCTTGCTGTGGTTTGGGGAAAATTGGCTCTAAAAAATTGGCTTTGGGTCAAGTGGGCTGTTGCCTGGTTGTCTCTGACTGAGAACTATTTAGATATATTGTTTTTTAAAATTAGGTTTACACTAAAGTCCATGCCAGTCTTTTACTAAATGGAGTCTTTCCAGCTGAGAACAGAGATCCCCATGCCCAATATAGACTTTGCAAGTTAGGTGATTGTGTATGTATTATGTGTACTTTAATTTTCAAATGGCTGTTTGCAAACATTTCTTTGGGAAACATCACAGTCCAGTGGAAAGAACAGTTGAAAAACAGGAAAATAGTATATACCAGCTCTTCCATTAATGGCTTGGGGGACCTTAATATTTGTGCATTAATATTTGTGCCTCCATTTCTCTTGCCATTACTATCTGCCTCAGAAGGTTGCTATGAGGTGCAAGTGAAAACTGCATGAGAAAATTATATATGGACTATAGAGCATTGTGGAAATTATGCAAAAACATTGCAAAACTGATGGTTTTAGGTCTTGCCCTGTTTGATGGATACACCCAGTTCAACAGGAATTATTTGTTTACCTGAAGAATTTTGTTCTGAAGGAGTGAGGTGAGATTAGCCAGGGCCAGCTACTGTAATAATAACTATAACTTATATAACAGGAAAGTGAGGGTGTGGGAGGGGAGATTAACATTTGTTAAATGCCTCCGTACTAGTCACATGCACTGTACCTCACTGAACCTCCACAATGACTCAACTCATTATTTGTGTCACGATCACCTTCCTGAGGCTATTGCAGGAAGATCTAGAGAATCAGGGTACTTCAGAAATGTTTTTGATATTAGGAGACAGAATTAGCCGAGGGAAAAAAAAACAATGAAGAACTGCTTTAGTATCAAGGAAAAAATAGAAGTGTGTGAAATCGGTGATAATCACTAACATTTTCAAAAGCAGCGCAGTATAAGCAGGAGCCACGGGGCCAAGGCTGTAGAGAAACAAAGAGTTGGCAAACCATGCATAGAATAAAGGATAATTAGAAAAGTGGTATTAAAACAGTTAATAACATGGTATGTTAATTGTACCTGGGAGAATTGTCACCTTTTCTATTAGCTATTATATGACTATGGATATGTGCAGGTTTATAAGCTGAATGCAAATTAATCTATTAGTTTTGGTCTAAATAAAATAAAAGCATACATGTTATGTTATAGCCTCATATCTCTCAGATATCCACATGTAGCCCTGCTGTGCCTGATTTTGTGTGTGTGTAGAATCGACTTAGGCCACTTATTTGGGGTGAAATGGCAGTGTGTGTAGGAACTGGAGAGTTTCTGTAGGAATTGTATTGCAACTCCCAAGTACAATGTAGCTCCTTTGCCCCATACTTAGGCAAACACCAATCTAGAGAAAGGGCAACAAAAGAGCATTTTATTAGTAATCCAGACTCCCTTTCTCTTGGCAAACTCTTCTCCTTTAAACCTAGGCCATCTCATCTGTAAGGTAATGTTTATATTAGCAGATAAACAATTATAACATTTTTCTGATAGCTAATAAATTCATATGTAAATTGGCTACCACTTTTCAGGTGCTCAAGACAGATGGCCACTGGTGGCTATTGCCATTATTAGTAGTGTGATCCATTTCCTTTTTGAAAATGCATAATCATGAAATTAAATGCATTCTTTCTCAATTTATATAGTGTGCAAGCGCTCCTTTTAGTTTTCTGTCATCATTAACTAGGCCAATAAATTAATTTTTATGTCAAAAATATAAAACTCAATCGGATGTAGTACTTCAGTGTTTGCATGGAGAGTTTTTCATGAACAATTCCACTTGAATACAATGCCGAGGCACTGAATTCCAATGCTTATATCTCACAGCAGAAAAGTGCTTTGACCCTAGTTATGAGGTCCCCTCTGCCTGCTATTCCTGAAAGCTGCATTGCTATCAGAACCAAATTACTACTGTCATTGTTTCATTTCTTCACAGATATACACTGATTACATATAAGGGGCAAGATATTAGGTGAGGGGACTGACAGAATCAGATATGGATCCTGCCTTTGGAAGACTTTTCACTGAGTAAGGGCAAACAATGAAAACTCATAAATATTGTGTATGGTAGGAACTTGCCTGTCTTAAAAGAAGTACAAATATAGAATGAAGTTCATTTTTCAAAGGAAATGAATAACTACTAGCTAGGGAAATCATGAAGAAAGTGGCAATTAAGCTTGGAGCTGAGGGGCAGGGTACTGCAATCAGTCCAACAGTTTGAATTGTTACCATGATTGGCCCCTGCTGCCCTCATCCCCTGATTTTTTAAATCTTAGCATATATATATATATATCTGTATATCCTATCTAATAAAGAGGGAAGCGTTCCACCCTGGCCACAGAGGGCCTCTGGCCAGGCCCGGGCATGAAACGCTTGCATTGTTGCAGGCCAGGCTAAGGGACCCCCCCCCACCCCCATGCATGAATTTTGTGCACCAGGCCTCTAGTATTTAAATATAAGTCTCTATATATTTAAATATATTTTTTTAAAAAAATATTTCTTTATTGATTTCATAGAGGAAGGGAGAGGGAGAGAGAGAAACATCAATGATGAGAGAGAATCATTGATTGGCTGCCTCTTGCATGCCAATGCAAGAGGAGGTCACAATTTAAGATGAGTCTCAGTGAGACAGCAACCCACCATGATAGAAGTGATTATGAGTTGTGTACAGTATAGAGATGTGGAGTGTGTGGAGTGTTATGAGGCCACAGCTACATAGAGTTTCCAGAATGGCACTTGTGCGCTCAAGAGTGGCATGAAAGTACAAGTGGCTAAAGGGTAAGCCTAGGTAGAGGTACCCTTCGGCAATCTCAGAATGTTCCCTGGGAAGGGAGTGATCTTTGCCCTCAAAGATGACACAGGCATAGTAGGAATGGGCACTAGATTCAAAAGAGTCTTGTGAACAGAACCAGTGTAGATGCAGAGTATGCATGCCACAGACTGCTTGTGAACATTCTTTTTCTGCTCTTTCTTTTCATATTGTCAGTTTGGGGCTACTTCAGCCTGAGATTTTTCTCCATGATGTTTGTTTATGTAACTCCAGTGGTCAGCCTTGACATAGCAAACCTTCCAGCTGCTTATGAAATAAATTTTATCATAAGGGGAAGGAGGAAATTGTTCCTTATTCCCTGCAGTTGCAGAAAGGCAGACAGTATTTTGCATTATAACAGGATCCTATAAGTGTTGTTTCTGATTCAGGAGTCTTAAAAGACACTCAGAATTTAGAGAATGTTGTGTGTCCTAGGAAGATTTCTATGAGCTTTGAAATATCTGTAATTGTAAATTGCAATTGTCTTCTGTCCAAATCTGATGCCTTGCTAATATTTAAATTAGATTCTCTGTTTTACAAATATATAAAAGTATGTGAAGTTTCTTCTTTAAAGCAGAAGAAAATCTATGGAAGTATACATGGAGATGAAGAAAATGATTGTTGCAAGAAAGAAATGATTGGAGCAAGTTGGGTTTCCTAGGAAGCAGACACAATTTAGCATGCAGGTTACTTATTAAGGAGTGTCCCTCCACAGTATCCCTATGAGGGAAGAATGGAGGAAGGCAGCAGAATTGAGTAGATGGAAAGATTGAGCTATGGTGCTAACCTGACAACAGCCTCAGCCAACCCCAGGAAAGTCCCTTCTGAGTTGTCCTGAGTTAGCCAGGCCTTTGTTCCCCCACATAATCAGTCTTTGGATATTGGCCACCATGCAATGGTGTATTGAAGTTAGCTCATCCTGGCATCCATGAGCTGATTGTGTGTATTCCCAGCTCTGCCTTTAGTGAATTCAATCACAGCATTGGTAACTTGAAATCAGCCATGGAGAATTTACATGATATAAATTAGCAGAAGTTACAAACTAGGGTTTGTTTGTTTGTTTGTTTTATTGGAGAGTCAGTTCTTAAATATGTACCAGAATACCATTGCTACCACTAGAAGGAATGTGGTATGGGTGAGACAGCTCTCTGAAACTGAGGCAATCCTGAAGGGCTGAGACTAGAAGGTTATATTCTGGCAGTGCTTACAGCAGCTGGTGCTACACAGTGTTCACTCCAACTATGATTCTGTTGGTTTTCTATTGATGCAAAGAGTTTAGAGAGCGTTTGATTCATTTCAATTTAAGATGATGTCACAAGCTGGAGAAGTAAATTGAATAGGGAACAGATGACTGAGTATTATGAGCCCACAGTGAGCTCAGTTATGAGCAAAGGAAATAGTTAACTTCCTTTTGGGACTTCTTGAGGATTCTGGATACCTCTTGGTTATGCCTCTAAATTGTTAGAAACTATGTCACTAACTAGCAATTTTTGCTTGAAAACCACTGGACATTTATTTTATGATTATATAGTATGGGCTTAGTTTTTTGTTGCTATTATGGTTTTCTTTTTGGCTTTGAGAAATTCTGGCCCGGGGATGGATTCACAAAATAGTCTGCTAACATTGAACTCAAAGAATTGTGTTGATCAGGTTACAACTGCAATCTAAATTGGGAAGAGCCAATCAGCATTGCAAATGGTCCATGTCTTGTACCATTGGTATGTAGGTTGTCTTTCCTCATAAGCAGGTTGCTGCCGCCTCTCTGGAGGATGGATACAGAGTTTAAAGTTTGGATGATGGATATCCTCAGGGGATCAGGATGAATATGTTTTCCAAATGCATTTCCTTCCTGCCTTATAGTTTTAAAGCACCATGTATTGTTGGCAGGGTCCAAGAGTATGAGAATACTAACACTGAAATGGGTGTGATTGATACACAACATACAACCACTAAGACATGCACTCTGTTATCGTTTTCAGTAATGGGGGTAGATATGCTTTCATGCTGCAGCTATGACCTTCAATATACACTTTCAAGCTGGTTGCTCAGGGTTTAGATTCTGGTTGGTCATCTTGGGGTGCAACAAATCTAATCCATTTTATATGGAGGAAATATATTATACATTTAAGCTTAGCCCTATGCTATAGGCATTTAACATTAATGCATTCTGATATGACTTAAATCATGGTTTACAATCCTTGATTTGATATATTGTCTCTAATCAGTTAGCATCATAATAATTTGTGATATCACACATGGGGTCTCTGCTCTTACATCTTGGGAGTTGCCCTAAAATTTTCTCAATTTTTAAAACACATGCCTATCATTATTCCAGTTCCTGAGACCACCTGGCATCCAAATGAACATGGAGGTTTCCTAAGAGTGTTTTAGTATTTTTTATTTCCACTCTTGGAAACAGAGATTTCCTCATGCCCCATAATAGGAATCGTGTTATATGATTTAAGTAATTATCACATGCTGTGCACTGATTCTATACATTTTATACATCAAATCCTTTATTCTTATAATAGACCCATGAAGTAGGTACTATTAATATTATCCCCATTACAATATAATGGTGAAGCAATTTGCCTAAAGTCACACAGCTAATTAATTAATGATTCCAAGAGTCTTTCTTCATAGTTCATGCTCTTAACCACTATGCTATATAGTATATCTCAACATAACTTTACTTCATAAACTAAATCTCTCCATTTCATTTTTTGTCTGTCACAGGAACACAGCAAAGTGCCCATGTCCAATATTATATAGAAAGATAATGGAAGGAATATGTCTGAAACTCAGAATCTAATTGTCATATAGCTAAGCTATCTTACCACTTGTGCCATTGAAGGAAGTTCATAAAAAGAGATTATTATCATATGGGATGTTACTCTTCACTTATTTTGCTCTTTTTATTGAAAAAATTCTATCTACTAATGTAGTAGGGAATCAAATGCTGTTCGCTCTTGTCCTCCCTTGAGGGAGAGTTGAAAAAGGAAAAGAAAAGGTGTGGCAGAGGTGTTTCTTCAACTTTAATATGAAAATAAGTCAACTGGGGAACTTACTAAAATGCAGATTTTGATTCTGTTGACTGGGGTGGGTCCAGATAGTCTTTGTTTTTCTACCAAGTGCCCAGTAAATGCTAATGCTATGGTTCTCAGACCACATGTTGAATAGCAAGGGAGTAGAGTAGAAGAACTCCCCCTAGAGGCTAATAATGATTCTCGTTAGGAATAAAGGAAAGATTGTACCAGGGACCATGCAATCAACTGCACAAAAACAGGATGGAAGCCCGGCCGGTGTAGCTCAGTGGTTGAGCGTCAACCTACAAACCAGGAGGTCAGGGTTCGATTCCAGGTCAGGGCACATGCGTAGGTTTTGGACTTGATCCCCAGTAGGGGGCATGCAGAAGGCAGCCAATCAATGTTTCTCATCATTGATTTTTCTATCTCTCTCTCTCCCTCTCCCTTCCTCTCTGAAATCTATAAAAATATATTTTTTAAAAACCAGATGGAAGAAAATTAGCTTAGGGAGAAGTACAAGTGAAGAAACATTTGATTCATTTTGGTTTACTTCAAGTACAGTATGATGCAGCATGACCACTAAAATATGTGAGATGAGAGATATGGGCACATTGCCTCTAGAATAATGTAACCAGTTATGGCTAATAAACACAAAAGTATTAATGTTGTATTTCCAACTCTAAGATTTACAATTACAAGGGTTATGGCAGTCATCATGTTTTTCACATGTTCTAAACAGGAAAATGTACTAACTACTATCAACTTTCCATTATCTCTACATAACTAAGCTATTTTGTGGATGATCCTCCAAAAACTCATTTATCCTTCATTATACTTTGGGTTGCTTTCCTTCACTATTCGTTTGTGAGATCATTAATTAGTTTAATGTCATCTTAAAGAAAAACGTACAATAAAGAATATGTCAAAGTCAAATTTATAATTATTTAATTAGCAGCTACTTGGAATTTGTGTGTGTTTGTGTGTGTGTGTGTGTGTGTACATTTCCTGCTAGAAAAGATACGATGAGTAATGTTATACCCTTTAACGATCCTTGAGCCATTAACAAAGGCCTTAGGGTCTGTCCATGCTGAATTGAATGAGCAAAGATGGATGTTTGATTTATTCAAATTCTTGAATAAATTTAACTCAACTCTGTGGAAAAATATTCTGTCCTTAAAAATGAAAATTCTCAAAGCTGCTGTTGTGACAAGTTAGATCATTTGGAAAATGAGGGATTGAATGGGTAAAAAAGCCAAATCTCAGAGACACACCCAAATTTGACAGCTCACCTGTATCAGGCTGTCATTCAAAATGTTAACTGAGAAAAGCAATTAACACTTCACCTGTATGCGCTAACATGTTTATTCATTAGTAAGGTTAAAAACCCATTTTGTATTTTATGGAAGATTTATGCAAATAATAGAAAGCAATTAAGATGTTTCTTCCCCAGATGTCTCTATCAATTGCTAGACAGATTCCTATAGATTGAAGATGAGCATGGGGCTTACTCAGAGGGAGGCTGAAAAATATAATCAAGTGTACATAGGAGAGAAAAGTGCTAGTTTGAGATTGAAAAAAAATGAAACCTACATTCTGATCTGTCTGGAAGGTCTGTAGAAAACTACTTACCATTTTGAGATAAGGTAAAGCATGTCAGAATGAGCTGGGAGGGAGAAAAGCTAGAGAAACAGGCAGGCAAGCCAGGAGGCTGACAGCATGTACCTCCTAGTGAATCTGAATGAGGCCTGGGTAAAGAGAGACATCGAGGAGCAGTGGAACGGAACCACTGAAGTGCAAAGATGGGAAAGGAAAATGTGTAAAGCAAAGCTTCAGGACCCATGGCATGAGTGATTTCAAGAACTCTTGAATCAGGGCAGATAAGCCCCTGTTTCTGCAACCACAGCTTATGGAAAAGCTGGAGATGGTTACTTGACAACTGCCTGAAGTGCCCAAAGAGATTGAGAGGAGCGCTTGGAGAAGGGCCTACAACCAGGCTGGGTACAAGTCATGTCTGCAGTCAAAAGCAAATAAAACAAAAGTCATTGCTCCAATTGGGCTTTTTTTTTTCTGTTTCAGGCTCAAAAATATTAGATGAAATCACACAACTGTGTCTGCCTCCACTTTCCAGGAATGTTACTTATTTCTAAAAAATGTGGTGTTTTTTTTTTAATTTTCACTTCTAATGAATAATGTAATAGACTCCTTTCCTAGGTATTTCTATTTCAATATTAGTGCGCCTGAAAAGCCATGTAGTTTGACATTGGGAGGTCTAGAAAATGATTCCGTGAGTTCCCGGAAGCGATGTTGTTTAGCTCTTTCTGGAAAATACTAAAGGTTTTATTTTAGTTATGTTTAGGTCTCTGATTCTCACCCCAGGCTATCGATTGGCATCACCTGGGAAATATTTCCCTGATGCATTGGTCCCCTCCATGACAAATTTTCATTTTATTACTGTGGGGTGGTGCTTAGGCTTTGACACTTTTGAAAAGCTGTGTAAATGATTTGAATGTGCAGCCAGGGTCGAGAACCACTTATTTTGGCTTGTGCTGCCTTTGCTTTCAGGTCATATCAAAAAAAAAAAATTGCCAAGACCAATTTGAAGGAGCTTACTACCTGTTCTATTCTAGTTTTATGGTTTCAGGTCTTACATTCAAGTCTTTAATTCGTTTTGAGTCCATTTTTATGTGTTGAATTAAGATAGTGATCGACTTTTGTTTGCATGTGGGTGCCCCGTTTCCCAACATCATTTATTGAAGAGACTGTCATTTCCCCATCCTATATGTTTGACTCGTTTATCATAAATTAACCATATATGTTTGTTTCTGGGCTCTCAATTCTGTTCCAGTAATCTATATGTCTGTTTTTATGACAATACCATACTGTTTTCTTTTTAAAAATATATTTTTATTGATTTCAGAGAGGAAGGGAAAGGGAGAGAGAGATAGAAACATCAATGATGAGAGAGAATCATTGATCAGCTGCCTCCTGCACACTCCACACTGGGGATTGAGCCTGCAACACTAGCATATGCCCTGACGGGGAATCTGGTTCATAGGTCAACCCTCAACCACTGAAGCATGCTGGCCAGGCTATTTTTTTTTTCAATCAAAGTTTCCAGTCAGTATTTTGTATTAGTTTCAAGTATATAGCATAGTGGCTAGACAATCATATACTTTACACAGTGTTTCCCCCAATATTTCTAGTACCCAACTAGCACTATACATATTATAATACTAGAGGCCCGGTGAACAAATTCGTGCATGGATGGGGCCAATCGGGGCCATGGAGAGAGGCCATAGGAGGTTGGCCAGCTGCAGGGAGGTTGGCTGGCTGCTGGAGGTTGGCTGTGGGAGTGCACTGACCACCAGGGGACAGCTCCTGTGTTGAGCATCTGCCCCTTGGTGGTCAGTGCGCATCATATCGACCGGTTGTTTGGTCGTTCAGTCACTTAGGCTTTTATATATATAGATTATTGACCACATTCCCTTTGTTATACTTTGATTGCTAGAGCTTTGTGATATAATTTGAAATCAAGAAGCATGATGCCTACAGCTTTTCTTTCTCCAGATTGCAGTGGCTCTTCATGGTCTTTTGTGGTTCCATATGAATTTTAGGATTTTTTAAATTTCTATGAAGAGTTCGATTGAAATTATGACTGGGAGTAGATTCCTTTGGGTAGTATGGGCATTTTAACAATATTAATTCTTTCAATCTATGAGTATAGAACAGTGGTCGGCAAACTCATTAGTCAACAGAGCCAAATATCAACAGTACAACGATTGAAATTTCTTCTCAAAGCCGAAAACCGACTTCTGCGCATGGGCCATGAAGTTTCTGTATGTGCACGCCCGCACGTGGTATTTTGTGGAAGAGCCACACTCAAGGGGCCAAAGAGCCGCAGTTTGCCAACCACTGGTATAGAATATCTTTCCATTTATTTGTGTCTTCAATTTCTTTCATTAATGTCAGTTTTCAATGTACAAATCTTCCATCTTGTTGAAATTTATTTCTAGATAGTTTATTCTTTTTGATAAAATTGTAAATGGCTTTGTTATCTTAATTTATCTTATTGACAGTTCATTATTAGTGTATAGAGATAAAAACAGATTTTTTATATGTATTTTATATCCTGCAGCTTTGGTTTTCAGTCGACTCTTTAGGGTTTTCTGTATATAATATCATGTCATCTGCAAATAGTGACAGTTTTATTTATCCTTTTGAATTCAGATGCCTTTTATTCTTTTTGCCTAAATGCTCTGGCTATGACTTCCTATGTTATGTTGATGTTAGAGGAGAAGCTTTGAGCTTTCACCATTGAATATGATGTTATCTGCGGGCTTGTCATATATGGCCTTTATTACATTGAGGTACTTTCCCTCTATACCCACATTTTTTGGAGTTTTTGTCATAAATGAGTGTTGAGTTTTGCCAAATGCTTTTTCTGCATCTATTGAGATGGTCATGTGACTTTTATTCTTTGTTTCATTAATAGAATGTGTCACATTAATTAACTTGCAGATGTTGAACCATTCTTGCATCCTAAGAATAAATCCCACTTGATCATGATATATGATCCTTTCACTGTATTGTTGAATTTGGCTTGCTAATATTTTGTTGAGGATTTTTCAATTTATGTTAATGAGTGATATTGGCCTGTAATTTTCTTGTGCCGTTTTTGTCTAGTTTTAGTATCAAGGTAATGGTGGCCTTACAAAATGATTTTGGAAGTGTTTCCTCCTATTTTTGTAAGAGTTTGAGAAGAATTGGTTTTAATTCATCTTTAAACATTCATTAGAATATTTGCTTTTTGTCACTATTGTACTATAATTTACAAAATATATTTTAATGTATACTTTTCAATACATAGCTTCATCCTAAGAAATAATATGTATTGTCACAGTTTTGACATGCTGTTTATATTTTTACTATCCCTTAAACTAATTTTAGTATATGTGCTGCCGAAGCGAACACAACTATCCCTTAAACTAAATAAGCAATAATTTAACATGTTTGTCCACACACTACCTTGAATCATCACACTTTCAAAAACATAAAATTATTGCACAAATTGTAGTTTAGGGTGTTTTAAGATGGAAAACTGATGCCTACCTCTATTCCCTATCATTCTTTTGCTTCATTTCATTGTTCCCTATTTTCCAATTCACAAGGATATAAGCCTAATAAGGGAAAACTATGTGGAATATCTAGATATATGAGACCAGGCTAATTCCTCATTTATGAAAAATTTCAAATTGTTGACTGTTATGGTTAATTTTGTGCCAACTTGGTTGGCCCATAGTATCCAGATATAAGGTCAAATATTATTCTGGATGTTTCTGTGAGGGTGTTTTTGGATGAGATTAACATTTAAATTGTTGTCCTTTGAGTGAAGCAAATTGCTCTCCTAATGTGGGTGGGCTTCATTCAATCAGATGAAGGCCTGGATAGAACAAATAACTGACCTTCCTGAAACAAGAGAAAAATATGCAGCAGCAGTCTTTCAACTTAAACTACAACATTGGCTTGTCTTGGGCCTCCAGTCTGCCAACTTCCATCATCATATTTTGGACTTTCCAATCACCATAATTGCAAGAGCCAATTCCTCTTTAAAAATTACACACACACACACACACACACACACACACACACACACACACCCTATTGGTTCTATTTCTCTAGAGAACCTGACTTATAGGGCAAAGGCCATTAATTTTATATTAAACCAATAAGTTAAGAAGCAAGCATTGCTTGAGGACCTGCTTGTTCTTTGGAGGATATAAAACAAGTATAGAAGATATAATACAGTCTTTGTCCTCTTTTTCTCATGGTTACAGGCCTGATTATTATGATGGTGAGAGGGGGCTACATTGGAAGACATTATAAAATACTGCAACTGAAGGAATTTTCCTGCAAGTTGTATGAGTTGGATCTGGAGATGGATTCCTTAGAATCTGAAAAGTTTAAGATGAGGCAGGTTTCATGACATCGGTAAAAGCTTTTAGGATTCTGTGAACCATGCTTGTTTTTGAATATTCTACATTATTTTAGGACTCCAAAATGCATGGCTGCTGAAAAGGGAACTCTAGATCAAGAGGTAGGTATACAGCCCTAACTGGTTTGGCTCAGTGGATAGAGCATCGACCTGTGGACTGAAGGGTCCCAGGTTCGGTTTCAGTCAAGGGCATGTACCTTGGTTGCAGGCACATCCCAAGTGGGGGTTGTGCAGGAGGCAGCTAATTGATGTTTCTCTCTCATTCTAACTTTCTATCCCTCTCCCCCCTCTCCCTTCCTTTCTGTAAAAATATCAATAAAATATATATTTTAAAAAGTAGGTATACAAAAAAACTCAGGAGGAATTAAATTCTGCAGTAAGAGGTCTGTTTTTTATTCTTTGGTCAGGAAATAAATGCAGATGGTTTAGAGTTGGAGTCAGTTTCTCTGTCTCACACACACACACACACACACACACACACACACACACACACGAGTGTCAGAGAAAAGCAGACAATACTGGAGTGCAGCTTAGATCCACAGATGCTAGGACAATGGGCAAGATAGCAGTGCTTTAGACAGAAATCTCAGTTACCTTGTTCAACCCAGGCCACAGAGTTGATGGGGGTTGTGCAACCTCTAATGGGATGAGCAGAAAAACCTCTCTTAGAAGGCACAGTGAGTCCCAGCTTTGAACGCTGTGCCATAGCTGTGGACTCCCCAGAGAAAAAGGCAGGCAACAGATGTACCCCGCAAAGAGCAATTAGGCTTTCTGAGACAGAGCTCAGAGCTGCCTCTGAGGCAAAGGGATTGAAGCACAAACAGCATCAAAAACCTTAACCCCCTTGCACAAAAGCAAAGCAAAGTCATTCTTTTCCTGTGGCAGGGTGGGGCTTCCAGGCCAGTGCTGGCCTTTCACCGCCGTTATCAGAAACACGAGTTGCTGATGTAAAGGTCAGCAGCGTGCAGAGCTTGTTTCCACCCTGGTGAGGAGAGTTTTCCAGGACCGAAGGCATTTAATTGGCTGCTGATGAGTCACAGTTGCTGAAGTCCACAGGCAGACGCATCTGATTGGCTGCCACTATTTCAGCATTCCCAGTCAGCAGGTCTGTGGTGAATGATATAGAGGGAGCAAAAGCTATCATTTGAATCAATTAATATGATGAGAACGGGTGAGAGTAGCTACCTTCTCCCACATAGCTATCGTAATAGCTATTCTTGCTGCCTCATTTCCTGGCTGCTTGTTAGAGGATGCCTTTAAAAAAAAAAGTAGTTCGATAGAGAGAAAACTTTTTGAATACTACGTAAATGTCAGCTGTTTTTGTTGTTTTTTTCTTCTGCTTACATCAGGGAGGTGAGGATTATAAGCAGCAGCACGAATACAGAAACAGTTGTGATGAAAAGCTCAAGGAGGACAGAAAGGTTGGGGGATATGAGATAGAGCCTCAGAACCAATTCTAATGTTAGCCTGATTTTGATGCTTGTCTCGGAAACCTGCAAGAGTCATTTGGAAGACAGATTTTCTTTCTATTTATCTCTAATCTCAGCGCTGTTTCTTTCCACAGGGCCTGGAGGCTTGGGCTCTCAGACCACATAGTGGTCCCTCTTATATACACTGCATCCAAATTTAATTGCTAGGTCATAAGAAAGGCAATTAGCATGTGTATAGGGCTTTGCATGCAATATTAATTTGTTTTCACGGCAGCAATGCAAGTACATGCTAGTATCCCTATTTATAAGATGAAGAGACCGGAAATCAGAATGTTAAATAACTTGTATTAAGTTTTTTAGAAAGTGGGGATCCAGAAGGGACCCCAGACCTGCCTATGATGGTGGCAAGACAAAGAAGTAATAACTCCCCATGGTCAGAAAGTCCAACCCTCTGAGTTTTCATTTATGGATCATTGAATATGGACTTGTTCATCAAACACTTTTAGAGCCTTCTGTGTGCCAGGCCTTGTATGTGCTAGAACTATGAAAATAATTGAGATGTGGATTTTGGTCTCAAGATGCTCACTGTCTAGTGAGGGAAAAAGCCAATACCATGAGGTAGGATAGAGACAGGGCTATGCCCAGGGTAACATAGGAGCCCCAGAGGGCGAGCAGCTCACCAACTGTAGAGTTCAAGGTTTTCAAACCATTTAAACTTTCTGGATCCCAGCTTCACCATCTTCATTCGACATGTTTGACCCAGGCAGCGATCCTCAACATGATGTCCGTGGATAGTTATTAGGGATACTTTGAAGCTTCTGAAATGGACCAGGTTCTGAAATTGTTCCTTGACCCACAAAAAGCTAAAATCTCTAATGAAACCTTTACTCTCTAAGAGTTCTCCCACCTCAAACAGTCTAGATATTTTACTACGTATCAAGCAAAGGGAGGTAGAAATGAAATAATAAAATATGAATAGCACATTCTAGAAAATACAACTTATACAAAATTCTTTTTAGAAGTCTTCAAATAAAATATTTCATTGCTACTGAGAGATCATAAAATCCAAAGTTGCTAATACAGAGAGGTTGTGCCTTTGAGAAGTTTTGCTACAGAATTTCGAAAAAGGAGGAGGAGGTGGAGAAGGAAGGAAGAAAAGGAGAGAGAGAGAGAGAGAGAGAGAGAGAGAGAGAGAGAGAGAGAGAGAGAACTAAAGGTCACACCTGGGACTTCAGACTCACTTTCTCTTCTGCGAAAGATATTAAAGGCCTTTTATTTACCCCGGAGGAGATAATTAACCCTGTGGAACCATTAGGGACCAATAAACTATTGACTCTAGATGAATTACCTCCATGAAAGTTAAAGAATGCATTGAGGGAGGTTAAAGGGCATCTGGCTGAGAAGCCTTTTACAGCTCATAATCCAGCCAGTCCTATTCTCTTTTCAGCAGTCATCCAGCTCTCACGGCTAGAGCTTCCTAACCCTGATCTACAGGCTCAGCCAAGCCCCAGCACTTAGAGGTGGAAAGCAAAATATTCTCAAGTCAGGGGCAAAGTAAGGATTCCAGATCATGAGTTTGGAAGCCCTGTGGTTTTCAACCTTGTGTCCCACTCTGACCTTGGATCAAGATTCAAGAATCTTGGTTTTAGGAAAGTTCTCATGATGGCCAAATAGGCAGACCCTTCTTGCACCTTCTTCCAGGACAGGCTGGAAATACAGCTAAATTGGGGATTATTCACTGGGAATTACCAACTGACATCCAGCTGATGAAGGGAACCCATTGTATGGGAGAACATATTTGTCATCATACACCCTGCAAAGAAACTGAATTATAGGACAAAATCCCCAATGAACATAGATGCTAAAATCCTCAACAAAGTTTTAACAAACTGAATCCAGCAATACATTCAAAAGATCATGGGGGCAATGGGGGGCTATGGACACATGCAATACCTTAATCAATAAAAAAATTTTTTTAAAGATCATACACATGACCAAGTGGATTTATTCCAGGGATACAATATTATTCACAAATCAATAAATGTTATACATCACGTAAACAAAACTGAAAGACAAAAATCACACACATGATCATATCAATAGACACAGAAAAAGCATTCAACAAAATCCAATACCCATTTTTGATAAAAACTATCAGCAAAGTAGGAATAGAGGGATCATACCTCAACATAATAAAGGCCATATAAGACAAACCTACAACCAATATCATACTCAATGGGCAAAAAACTGAAACCATTTCCTTTAAGAACAGGAACAAGACAGAGATGTCAGCTTTCACCATTCTTATTCAACACAGTACTGGGAGTCTTAGCCACAACAATCAGACAAGAAGAAAACATAAAGGATATCCAAATTGCAAAGGAGAAAGTAAAATTATTCTTTTCAGATGACATAATATTGTACATAGGAAACCCTAAAGACTCCACCAAAAATCTACTAGATTTAATAAATGAATTCAGCAATGCAGCAAGATACAAAATTAATACCTAGAAATCAATGGCATTTTTATACACCAATAATGATCTCTCAGAAAGAGAAACTAAAAAAGCAATCCCAATATGATTTCAACAAAAAAATTAAGTTATTTAAGTATAAACTTAACCAAGGAGGTGAAAGACAACTAATTGATGTGTCTCTTTCTCTCTCCTCCTCCTCCTCCCTCACTTACACTCTGTTTAAAAATTGTTGGAAAAAATATCCTTAGGTGAAGATTTAAAAAAAAGAAGTAAGTGATAGAAAAAGATATAAACAAGTGGTAGAATATGCTGTGTTCATGGATTGGTAGAATCAATATAATTAAAATAGCCATACTACCCAAAGCAATTTATAGATTTAATGTAATCCCTATTAAAATACCAGCAGCATATTTTACAAATCTAGAATGAACACTCCAAATATTTATATGGAACCAAAAGGGACCCCAAATAGCTGCAGCAACTTTGGGAAAGAAAAACAAAGTTGGAGGAATTACAATACAGGATATCAAGTTATACAACAAAGCCACTGCGATCAAAACAGCCTGGTACTGGCACAAGAACAGGCATATAGATCAATGGAAAAGAACAGAGAACCCAGAAATCTTCCCAAGCCATTATGCTCAATTTAATATTTTGCAATAGAGGCAGGAGCATACAATGGAGGAAAGACAGGTACAAGCAAAAAAAATGAAACTAGACCAACAACTTGCACCACACACAAGAATAAACTAAAAATAGATAAAAGACTTAAATGTAAGTTGTGAAACCATAAATTCCTAGAAGAAAACATAGACAGAAAAATATCAGACATCTCTTGTAGCAGAATTTTTACAGATACATTCCATAGGGCAAGGGAAACAAAGGAAAAATAAGCAAATGTGACTACATCAAACTAAAAAGCTTCTGCACAGCAAAGGAAACCAGCATCAAAATGAAAAGGGAATCCATGTATGGGAGAACATATTTTTCAATCATACATCTGATAAAGTGTTAATTTCCAAAATATATAAAGTACTCATACAACTCAACAAAAGGAAGACAAACAATCTAATTAAAAATGGGTAGAAAACCTGAATAGATTTTCTATTTCCAAGGAGGACATACAAATGGCCAAGAGACATATGAAAAAATGCTCAATGTCACTAATCATCAGAGTGATGCATATTAAAACGACAATGAGGTACCACCTCACACTTGCCAGAATGAATGTCATCAATAAGTCAACAAACAACAAATGCTGCTGCAGATATGGAGAAAAAGGAACCCTAGTACACTGCTGGTGGAAATGCAGACTGGTACAACCACTATTGAAAACATTGTTGAGTTTCCTCAAAAAATTAAAAATGGAACTGCCATTTAACCCAGTGATCCCACTTCTAGGAATATATCCTTTGAAGCCTGAATCACCAGTCAGAAAGAATATTCACTCCTATGTCCATACAGCATAATTTACAATAGCTAAGATCTGGAAACAGACCAAGTACCCATCAGTATATGAATGGATTAAAAAAAAAAAAAACTTTAGGAGAACCAAGATGGTGGCATAGATAAACACCCATGCTTGCTGCCTCTCATAATCACATCAAAATTACAACTAAACGACAGAACAACTATCATCCAGAACCATAGGAAAGCTGGCTGAGTGGAAGTACTACAACCAGAGAGATAAAGAAGAAAGCACATTGAGACTGGTAGGGGGTGTGGAGGCACGGAACGGGCTGGCACCCAGGTGCACTGCTTTTTTTATTGGAAGGGAGATACAAGCTCTTGCTTGCTCTGAACTCCAGTGCCGGGCGAGACTCTGGGGGACGCAGACACAAACAGGGACAAACTGGACTGTCTGGCATCGGGGCAGGAATGCTAGGGCGGCTTTCTTTCAGATGGAGGTGCTCGCAGCAGTCATTGTTTCTGTGCTGGGACCTCTCCAGTGCAGGGCTGATTGGCAGCCATTGCTGTTTGCTCCGCCCTGGTGATTCCCTGAGACCCCTCCCCACCCAATTTACAACCCCACCCAAGTTGTGAGCAGTGGCTTTTGCATATGAATGGCCTGTCCATTCTCAGCCTAAAACCTGTCAAACAGGCAGCAGCTGGGTCAGGGAGCCTCAAAGCTGTCAAAAGAAGACCCAAGGCCAGCAGCAGCCTGCCTTGCTTCACAGCTGGGCCTCGTCTGGGCACTTCCGAACCCCATACAAAGAGGAGGAATCCACAGATCTCTCTGTAGCTCCTGCTGGGTGGCCCCAGGCAGTGGCTGACTTTTCACCTCCTTGGAGTTCCAAGAGCCAGTGTACCCAGTGGTCAGTGTGAGACCATACCAGATTACAACTCTTCACATCCATAAGTGACACACTCAAGGGGCATACTCAGTGAGCACCAAAGCCCCACTGAAGCAAGTCCTGCCCCATAAGGGTGTCTCCTGCACAGCAGCTCTTCCATTGTAGACACAGCTGGTCCTCACAGCCAATTGGCCTGGAGGTCAATTCCTCCCAGTGATACCAACAGCAATCGAGGCTTAACTATAACAAGACTGTGTACACAGCCCACAAAGGGGTGTACCAAAAGTGTCCACCTCAGGTGATTGGGGAGGCTGAGCCACTGGGTCCTATAGGGCACCTACCACACAAGGCCTCTCTATCAACTCAAGGAGACTTAGCAGCTATCCAATACATAGAAACAAACACAGGGAAGCAACCAAAATGCGGAGACAAAGAAACATGTCACAAATGAAAGAAATGGAAGAAAGCAAAATACTGGATATAGAGTTCAAAACCACAGTTATAAGGTTACTCAAGAATCTTCTAGAAACCTCTGAGGAATTTAATGAGACCTTCAAGGATCTTAGTGAGAATGTCAAAAAAATGAAAAAGGACCAGTCAGAAATTAAGCATACACTGACTGAAATAAAGAATAATATACAGAGATTCAACAGTAGACTAGAGGATCCCAAGAATCAAGTCAAATATTTGAAATACGAGGAATCAAAAAACACCCAACCGGAAGAGCAAAAAGAAATAAGAATCCAAAAATATGAAGATAGTGTAAGGAGCCTCTGGGACAACTTCAAGTGTACCAACATCAGAATTATGGGGTGCCAGAGAAGAAAGTGAGCAAGATATTGAAAACCTATTTAAAGAAATAATGACAGAAAACTTCCCCCACCTGGTGAAAGAAATAGACTTACAAGTCCAGGAAGTGCAGAGAACCCCAAACAAGAGGAATCCAAAGAGGACCACACCAAGACACATCATAATTAAAATGCCAAGGGCAAAAGACAAAGAGAGAATCTTAAAAGCAGCAAGAAAAAACAACAACAGTTAGTTATTTACAAGGGAGTACCCATACGACTGTCAGCTGATTTCTCAACAGAAACTATGCAGACCAGACGGGAGTGGCAAGAAATATTCAAAGTGATGAAAAGCGAGAACCTACAAACAAGATTACTCTACCCAGCAAAGCTATCATTTAGAATTGAAGGTCAGATAAAGAGCTTCACAGACAAGAAAAAGCTAAAGGAGTTCATTGCCACCAAACCAGTTTTATATGAAATGCTGAAGGGTATTCTTTAAGAAGAGGAGGAAGAAGAAAAAGGTAAAGATAAAAAATTATGAAAAACAAAGTGACAACAAATACATATCTATCAACAAGTGAATCTAAAAATCAAATGAATAAAAAATCTGATGAACAGAATAAACTGGTGAATGGAATAGAATCAGGGGCATGGACAGGGAGCAGACTGACAATTATTGCGGGGAAAGGGGTGTGGGGGTGCAGGAAGAGATTGGACAAAGATCTTACACCTATGAACGAGTACTGGGGGGCGGGTGAGGGCCTGGGGTGGGGTGGGAACCAGGTGGAGGGGAGCTATGGGGGGGGAAGAGGAACATCTTTAATAATCTGAACAATAAATATTTTAAAAACTATAGTACATATACACCATGGAATATTATTCAGCTATAAAAAAAGAAGGATCTCTTACCCTTTTGGACAGCATGAAGGGACCTGGAGAGTATCATGCTAAGTGAAATAAGCCTGACAGAGAAAGTCATATATCCCATGATCTCACTCATATATGGAATAAAATTAACAAAATTAACTAATGAACAAAATAGAACAAGAGACATTGAAGCATGCAACAGACTGATGTATTTCAGAGGGAAGGGGAGGGGGGTGTGAAGAGATTAACCAAAGAACTTATATGCATATATGCCTAACCCATGGACACAGACAATAGTGTGAAGGCCTGTGGATTGGGTGGGAACAGAGTAGAGGGGGGTAAATCAGGAAATAAAAGGGGACATCTGTAATCCTTTCAAGAATAAAAATAATTTTTAAAAAAAGAATCTTGGCATTGGGCTGTTCTTTCTTTAATATTTGCTGGTCTTGTCATTTGATGTGTAAGGCTCTGCTTTGGTTCCTGCTGGTTTTCCTGGCAGGATTCTAGATTCCTTTGTTGATTCACCCCTTTTCTCCTTGAGGTAAGGTTTATAAGAGTGGCACACTTTACTGCTGGTCTATCTGCATACACCTCTGTAAGACCACAGCCTGCAAACAGCTTCTTACACTAGTGCCTATTCCTTCTTCCTCACTTTGACCCCAGGCTTCTCTAACTTTATAACTTGACTTATCTTGGATGAATGCTGATTGGTTTATTGAGTACCTGGGGTGTGGTTATTTCCTGTGCAGCCCCTCCCTATGCTGCCTGATCCCTCTTTCTGCCCCATAGGAAGTCAGATGTGCTGTCTGAGCTGTAAAACTGGTACCACAGCACAACACCATTTTGTGATAGAACAATGCATTATGGGAAGGACCAGAATTTATCACATGAAGGAAAGGTCAAAAGCAAATTCAGAAAGTTTAGAGATCAGAAGATTCATCGTAAACCATGAAGAGACATGAATGAGTGTTCTGGGAAAGGATTATGCAGCATTAGAAATGCATAATGGTTAACAAATCATTACTGATTTATAGAAAGAAGTCCCAACTTGATAAGTATGTGTTATTTTAATAAGCACAATGCAAGAAGCAAGATAAAAGCAAATTAAGAGACCTCATTTACTTCCTCTAAAAGCTTAATGCCATTCCATCCAGAAGATTAATATGTGATGACAATCATGTACACATTTACATGGCATTAAATAAATGGCTTGAGAGCAATTACAGGGTTGAAAACCAAGAGTGATGGACAGAAATCACTGTTGGATGATGGAAGCTGAGCAATTGGATGCTGAGAATACCATTATTTTCTGGCAACTATTCATTTATTGTCTGGATAATAATAAGTAGCTAGCTAAATATTTGCAGCTAGTAGTGGGAGAGAGTGACTTATGCCTAGAGTTTTGTAAGAGCAACATTTTAAATATGGCAACCTATATTTAATCTTTTTAGAATGAAAACTAGAAGGAAGCATGGGTCCTCTGCAAGGGTATGCTTTACTGGGATCAGTGAGTAGGGATGGATTTGCCCATGAAGAATTAGTAGCATTCATTAAAGAAAGGGTACAAGAAACAGCACCAAATATTCAGAAGCAGACTGGGAGAATAATTAATTCATTTCTGGAAACAAGTCTGCCATCAACCAGCTATATGGTGTAGGGTTACCTCAAGTCTCAGTTTCTGAGTGATTAAGGAGGTCCTTAATCAATATGCTCTATAACAAGGGTGGGGAACCTTTATTTCTGCCCAGGTCTATTTTGATATTTATAACATTACTAGAGGCCCAGTGCATGAAATTCGTGCACTGGGGGGAGTGTCCCTCAGCCCAGCCTGCATCCTCTCCAATCTGGGACTCCTGTTGGATCAAGCCTAAACCAGCAGTCGGACATCCCTCTCACAATCTGGGACTGCTGGCTCCCAACCGCTTGCCTGCCTACCAGCCTGATCACCCCCTAACCACTCCCCTGCCAGCCTGATCAACGCCTAACTGCTACCCTACTGTCCCAATTTCCCCCAACTTCCCTCCCCTGCCAGCCCAATCACCCCCAACTGCCCTCCCCTACTGGCCTGATAACCCCCAACTGCCCTCCCCTGCCAGCCTGGTCACCCTCAACTGCCCTCCCCTGCTGGCCTGGTCACCTCTAACTTCCCTCCCCTGCATGCCTGGTCCCCCCTAACTGCCCTCCCCTGCAGGCCTGGCCCCCCCCATCTGCCCTCTCCTGCTGGCCTGATCGCCCACAACTACCCTCCCCTGCCGGCCATCTTTGACCACATGCGGGCGGCCATTTTCTGTGACTGCGTGAGGGTCAATTTGCATATTACCTCTTTATTATATAAATTTGGACAATACAAATTATCAACTTAAAAACTGGCCTGCTATATTTGGTCAAACATTTAATTAACTCATTCCTAATGCCTTGGCAGGGCCATCCCTTGGGCTGGACATTCCCCACCCCTGCTCTGTAAGAAGCTTCCACCTCTAAGAGCTTATTGTTATGTAGTTCTATGACAGGCATGTGAATTCTATTTAGTGATTGTGCTTATCGTTGAGTTGCTGCTGCCCCCAACATCAACACAAATTTAAAATATTTATTTTCTGATCTTCCTTCTTCTCAATTCTACATGTGTTTCCTCTATTTTAGTAATTACATTCTCATTCTGGTACCACTACTTTGTGTCTACTGGGAGACTAATTCACACTAACTAACTATTGGATAAATGCATCAGTCACCCTTCCCATTGATTTTTCCAAAGCAGATCAAGAGGAAAGGCAATGCATAATACCAGGAAGTAAGTGGTCAGTACAAGGAATTTAGGTGTCAGAGACTGATGATTCGGAGATGGTTTTGAGAGGAAATCTTCCAGAAGACTAGTTCACTACCATAAACCCCTTTCCCACTGTTTCTTCTACCTTCTGTCTCAGAGCCTGAATCAAATTGTCCTCCATGGTGCAGCAGTGAACAATGTTTCATAGTCATAATAATGTAAATAACTATATGTGCACACACACACAAATATATATATATATATATATATATATATATATATATATATATATATATTATATTATATATACTAGAGGCCTAGTGCACGAATTCGTCCACCAGTGGGGTCCCTTGGTCTGGCCTGTGGGATTGGGCCGAAACCGGCTCTCTGACATTCCCCGAGGGGTCCCAGATTGTAAGAGGGTGCAGGCCAGGCCGAGGGACCCCACGAGTGCACAGTCAGGGCTGGGGAGGGATGCAAGAGGTTGGCCAGCCAGGGAGGGTCTGTGGGAGGGCTCCAGGGTGTGTCCAGCCCATCTCCATCAGTTCCAATCGGCCAGACCCCAGCAGTGTGCTAACATACTGGTCGGAGCGTCTGCCCCCTGGTGATCAGTGCACATCATAGCAAGCAGTTGAGCGGCCTTAGCATATTACACTTTGATTGGTTGAATGGCTCACTGGTCAACCAGACACTTAGCATATTAGGCTTTTATTATATAGGATATATACACTGAGTGGCCAGATTATTATGACCTCTGAACATATAATAATCTGACCACTCAGTGTATATCCTATATAATAAAAGGCTAATATGCAAATTGTCCCCTTGACCAGGAGTTCGACCAGCAGGCAGGCCGGCCAACCACCCATGTCCCCTCCCCCTGGCCAGGCTAGCCGGACCCCACCCATGCGTGAATTCATGCGTGAATCCAGTGCATGAATATATATATATATATGATGGGAGAATCAGGAAAGCATAGGGCTGTAAGAGAGTTGAAGCTTTATTTACTATGTAGAAAGTCTGTAGGTGAAGTTTAGATTTCATCTATTGAATTATAAATTCAGAATTTATGAAATAATTTAACAGAGGTTTAAGTACTTACTATATACCTGGCACTATTCCAGGCACCCAGGCTACTAGTGAATGAAAAAAATTTTTGCCTTTGTGAAACTTACACATGTGTATATGAAATGGATTCATCAAGAGAAATAAATAAAATACAGGGTTATTAAGTAGTAATAAGTGCTGAAAATAAAGATATGAAGCATTGCCTCAGTAAAGGCCAGCTGCAATTTTAGCGAGAAAATAAAATCTTCATTAAGGTAGTGAATGTTGCATGAGGTCCTCAAGGATATAAGGTAGTTAGTTTTGCATATAGTACCAGGAAGAGCCTTGACTCCAGGCACAGGGAGCAGTTAGTGTATATGTTCTTAGTTGGGAGCATCCTGGTGTGTTCAGGAAAACAGCCTACCCAGGATGTTTGATGAACACCATGCCTCATGTGTTTCAGGAACAGCAAGGAAGCCACTACACTCGAGAAGAATGAGTAAAGGGGGAGAGATAGCTTTTGAGATCAAAGAATTAAAGGCCCTCTGTGAATCAGAAATATTAAGGTAAATACCAAAAGAAATTGCTAAGCTTTGAATATGGTTGCATCTAGGGAACAGAAGAGTTAGATGGGAAAGGGGCAGTTATTTTATAACAATTCTTTCAGCACTAAAATTGTGTACTTATACGTCTTTGAGTAAAAACAGAAATCAGCCCTTGCTGGTTTGGCTCAGTGGATAGAGTGTCAGCTTGTGGACTGAAAGGTCCCAGGTTTGATTCCAGTCAAGGGCACATGCCCAGGTTGTGGGCTTGATCCCCAGTAGGGGGTGTGCAGGAGGCAGCCAATCAATGATTTTCTCTCATCATTGATGTTTCTCTCTCTTGCCCTCTCCCTTCCTCGCTGAAATCAATAAGAATATATATTTTTAAAAATAATTTTTCCAATGTATACAATTATGTGCAGACCACAGTGGGGAAGAAAATGTGCTATAGGAGTTTAAGCTACAAGCAATTGCTAAATCTGGGGCTTGTAAAAATTCTTCTCAGAGCATATAGAACTTTCACTGGGCCTTCAGCGGTGCCTATCATCTGGATAGATGGGCAGAAAATGAAGAATGTCGCCCGGCCTGCATGACTCAGTGGTTGAACATTGACCTATGAACCAGGAGGTCACAGTTCGATTCTGGATCAGGGCACATGCCTGGGTTGCAGGCATGATTCCCAGTAGGGAGCATGCAGGAGGCAGCCGATCAATGATTCTCTCTCATCATTGATGTTTCTATCTCTTTCTTCCTTTCTTCCTTTCTCTGAAATCAATAAAAATATATATTAGAAGGAGGAGGAGGAGGAAGAGGAGGAGGAGGAGGAGGAGGAGGAGGAGGAGGAGGAGGAGAAAAAGAAGGGGAAGAAGAGGAAGAAGAAGGAGAAGAAGAAGAAGAAAGGAGGAGGAGAAGGAGGAGGAGGAGGAGGAAGGCGGAGGAGAGGAATGTTGTTATGGGACTCCAAAGGACCTGGGAGATCATGTAACCCAGTTGTGTCATCTACCTGGCTATGAGGACAAAGAGATTTACAAGGGAATAAAAGAATTTGCAAGGTCTCCCAGCTGCTTACTGGCACCACTGGGACAATAATCTGTCTTCTCTTCTTCCCAATAAATTCTCTATCCCATTCTCCACAAAGGCTTTTTTTTCAAGCCTTCTCTACTTTGCTCAAATCTTTAACCTTATCGCCTGCTCCCCTCCCCTCCTGTTACTGACCTAGTCCCTTACTTCACAGAAAATATGGAGGTGGTACAGGAATTACCTTATCTTCTGAACATCCATTCTATATTCCTTCAAGTCCTTTCTTCCTCCCATCCTTTTGTAATGGAAGATGTGTCTGTCCCACACGATTAAGGGTCCTGATCCCATCCTTCCCTGTGGAGCTTCTGGGAAATTACTTCCATAGCTGATCTTCCTCAATTTCTATTATACTCTTCTTCAGTACATTCGTAATTGTTTATCTTTCCAGGGCTATACCTGGGACTCTTCTTTTGTGTTCTTATTCCCCACAGGCAAGTTCACCCATAAACACAGCTTTATCGTTTAATACTGTTAATTCCCAAGTCCATAGCTCCAATTATTTTATTACCTTCATACATGTGTGACCTACTACCTACCAGACAGTTGCACTTGGATGACCCGTAGGCACCTTGAATAAGTCTAATGAAATTATCATCAACTCCCTCCCAAACTGCTTCTTCTCCTATGTTCCCTATTACAGTGAATGAGACTACTGTCTATCTTAATAGCTAAAGTCAGAAACCATCTGAGAACTCTTCCTCACCATTTCATCCATTCAACCAGCAATCCTAGCCCATTCTACTCCCCAAACATCTCTCACTACCACCACAACTCACTTTGCCATTAACTAATTCAGCTTTTCATCTCTTCTTTCCTGGATTATAGCTGCAACCTCCTACTGGATGGCTCAACCTTGTTTTTTGACCTCCTCTTTATTAGTCATGGTGAGGTTAGGGAAATAGAAGTCACTGTATGTGTGCCAGGTATAAAGGGTGTAAGGTAGGAAATGGTGCTACATAGCTATTTGAAGAACTGGGAGAGAAAATGATAAGGAAACTGACATTAAAGATAATGGAAGCTGACATCTAAAGACTCAACCTGAAGCCCATAAGTTGCTAGTTCACCAGGAACCTCCTCTGAATGTCCAATTTCCCTGGGTCTTACTATAACTGTTTCAAGAGAATAATGGCTTTGCCTTCTTTTCTGCCTTCAAAATTTCACACAACTGGCTCTCATTAACAAACTATAATATAAAACAACAAGTAGAAGAGTACTCTGAGAATTTTAATGGTGGAGAACATAATTTAGAAGAGGATGTAGTGATTCTGAGTTGTCAATAGATTATCCATCTTACCCTACTCTCTGAACTGTAGTCAGATCTTTCTATAGAAATATGTGATTATATTGCTCTCCTGCTTAAAACTCTTCAATAGTTTCTAATTCCTTTTAGGATAAAAGGAAATGCCTTAATATTGTTTGTAAGACACTTCTATAATCTTGCCCCAGCTTATTTCTCTAACTCGTTTCTTAGCTACCTTTAAAACCTCACAATTTGAATTGGAAACTCTAAGTAAAAAAAGGTATTATGTTACAGTGTGGGTGAGATCAAGTTTGACCAGAGAGAGTCTACCTTTGAATAACATTTAAAACTAAACAAAGAAACTTGGATTCGATGTGCAGGGAAATAGGTTTGTGCATAAAATGATGACTTTCAGGTAGAGAAAGACTTAAGAAATTTGCACTTGGGATACTACTGCAAAGTAAGGCTGGGAAGTGAAGAGACACATAACTAGGTCTTTAATACAATAATAATGATGTAAGGTAAGAGGAGGGACAGACAGTCCCTGGTAACCAAGGGAATGGAAGCAAGTGGGAAACCATTTCATAAAGCTTTCAATGGCAGAATTAACTGGCTTGTGTAGTAGAATATATGGAGAGGTGGGAATATATTTTTATGACAGGTTTTTTATGAGCAAGGATGCAAATATAACTGATTTTAAAAAGTCTGAAGAAAAATTATAGATACGTTAGATGTGAGGGGATACTGGAAACAAATCTGCTTATTCCGCTAGTGTTCAAAAGTTAAGTTAATTATGCTAAAATTTTCCAGTTGGTCTGAATTATCCCTACAATTGAGACACTTCACAGCTTCACTTTGCTCATATTAAAATAGTCCCAGAACTTAAAATTCTTTACTTTACTCTTTTCCAATTCCAGAGCATCTTGTTAAGCAGAAAATATTCCCCATGGCAGCAGAGTTTAAGTGCCTTCTCTCTTCTTTTATGGAACGTGCACTCTTGACTACTGGTGTTGTCAAAAGCTAAAGAGAAAGTTGCCTGGATTGGTGTCACAGGATGTGTGTCCTTCTTTGAAGTCTCCTTTCCACCTTTCAGAGAGATTCCACAATGTCATTTTAAATAGAATCAACAGTTCAAATAAAAGGCTCAAACTTCGGAAAAAGGAGTTCCTCATTGATAGAGATGTTATTTCGTTTTTTAAAGTAAGTAAACACAAATTAGATTTAAAGCAACATTATGAAGGGATGTTTTGAAGGGATACAATTCTCTGGAACATTTGTATAAGAGATTGGATTAGTTTTAAAAAATGGAAGCATCTTTTGTATTTCTTCAGGATTTTACATTATCATTCAGCATTTCCATAGGATACACATGATTTTCTTGGCCAAATAGCCCACAGTGTCCTATACTCTATGAGGAGGTAGGGAAGCATCTGCTGGAACTTCCTAGGGAAAATAAAGAAGAGGGAGAGGAGAGAAAGTCCATTCTCTCTGAGAAATTGTTTCTATGTGGCTTCATAGAGTCACAGAAAAGGGTTGAAGCCAGGATGTGCTCAGACAACTCATGAGGAGGGCTTCTGCAACCCACGGACTAGACTTCACTCTCTGCATGGCTCAGGGAGGAGCTAGAGGAGATGCCTTTGTACCACAGTGGTTATATTTTAGTTTAAGAAAGATGTTTGCTCTAACTTAAGAGAGTCAGCTTAGGATAGGGATTCATACCCATAAAGACACCTTCCTTCTTTTTAGATGACAACAAGGCCACTAATGATTGAAAATACAAAAATTGCTCACGTTGCTCATTAGGGAGGGGCTACTATTATTAAATTATAGTAGTTCAAAAAGATAGCCTCATATTTTATGTTGTTGCTATTATTCCTGATCCACTTTTAAGTTGCTATATCACCCAGTTGCATTATTTTTAACCATATTGAGCTTTGGGTTGCCATATCATCTATACTTCCTGTATAAAAATGACTTAGGACTTAGAGCTATGTTACAAATAAGTAGTATAAATCCATAGGTACATACTATTTATTTACAGAATATTAATGATAAATTCCCCTTATAAACAATATTGTAGTTGGGATCGGTGATACATCCTAGAGGCTTGCCAATCCCAGAAGTAAGCATATCAACATTGGCAGAAATATATCTTTTCAAAAATTGCGCACGTCCCTGAAATACAATTGAAGCATTACCAATTTTCTAAAGCCTATTCTTATATAGGCACAACATTCTTTTTTTTTTAAGTATATTTGTATTGATTTTTAGAGAAGAAGGGAGAGGGAGATAGAAACATCAATGATGAGAGAGTCATTGATCAGCTGCCTCCTGCACATCTCCCGCTGGGGATTGAGCCTGCAACCCAGGCATGTGCCCTTGACTGGAATTGAACCTGGGACCCTTCAGTCCACAGGCCGATGCTCTATCCCCTGAGCCAAACCAGCTAAGGCAGCACAACATTCTTTTAAAGAAACAAAAATATACTCTCTTTAGTCAATAAAGCAACCATAGACTTGCTTATTGCAATTCAGTTATAAATTCCCAAACAGTGAGAATGACCTAATATCACTCTTGAAAATAAATGCTTTAAAAACACTGTGCTAATACCAATGCATACTAATCACTCCATATTTTTTATATACAGTCCTCTGTTTTATGAAATTGCTTACATATTTTCTGCTTTCTTCCAAGAATTTAATACAGAAACTAATATGGTTAGTAGGCAGCAGGAATGAGGTATATCAGAAGGCAGTATGTCAGAGTGGATTGTGCCTCAACTGGGCATCTAAAGACCTGGATTCAAGTTCTGGGCTCAGCCGCTTCATCATGTGTAGCATATATTCTCCGTGTCCTGCTCATGTCTCCTCTCTTACCATCCTAGTGCACAGAGCCCTGACTTCTGTCTACCAGTACTTGAACCTCTTTGTTTAAGAGCATTCTTGTACTGCTGGAGCTCACCTAGCTACTGGTGCAGCAGGCTGCAAGTGCTGAGCTATTATCGTCTCTGGAAACAACCCTCAAACAATAAGGTTATAAAAACTCCAGCTCCCGCACCCTAAGTGAGATAATTCTGAGGCACATGGTCTACACTGGCTCCTAGAGTTTCCCCAGCAGAATTAAGCTCCAGTGCCAGTTGTCTTGACAATGTACTCTCTATTGCCTTTCCACCTTCCCTGTCATTTCCCCACTTTCTCCTGTACTCATCTTTGCTTCTGGGGGAACCCAAAACAACACATAGTTATTGACTTAGGAAGGACAGCCAACCACTTAGTATCTCATGTAGTAAATGACAGAATTTAGAATTTAGCAAAGTTTCCTTTCAGTTATAAAATGCTATTACTTTAGTGTGTCCCATGCTTCTCATCTGGACTTGGAGACAGGTAGGTGAAATTATAACTAGCAGTAGTGACCAATTTGTGCTTTTCTTAACAACTTTCCAAACTAGAAACTTAGACAATGGAAATACTCAGTAATAATAATAGAAAGTCACATGTTACATTCTTTCTGAGCATATAGTTAGTTCCAGTTTTCAGTTTCTGCATTGTTTGATAGCAAAATTCAACCTTAACAAAAACAATGCATTATTTCATATATACATTACAAAGCCCTTATAAAGCTGCCTTCAGAAAACAGCACAAGTATTATATATATATATATATATATATATATATATATATATATATACACACACACACACTGAGTGGCCAGATTAATCTGGCCACTCAGTACACACACACACACACACACACACACACACACACACACACACACACATTTTATTCTCATCCTTTAATTAATGTCATTCTTGCAACATGACTGTGAGACAAAGAAGGGTTGTTGAAATCATTCTTGTGTACTGATGTTGCTACCATATCCAGATGAGTAGCCCCAATTGCCAGATGAGAAAACTGAAGCTTAAAAGTGTTAAGTGACCATTCAGGAACTCAGGCCTTTTATGTCTGGAATCTGTGCATTTTCTGCCACATTTCATTTCTTCCTCTTACCCAACAGTTCTATTATATATTAAAAGTATCTTGTTCTCTTTGGTGGATTTTCTCTTCAGGATTCCAGTTTTCTGGACTGTGATGATAAGAAGAACATTAAACATCTATTTTGTGGGAAAAGCAATGTCCCACTTGGGAGGTGAGCTGAAAATGGATGCTCCATTATAGATTTCTTTGACACTTTCTGGGTCATTAAGTGAAATGTCTTCTTTTTAAAAAATATATTTTATTGATTTTTTACAGAGAGGAAGGGAGAGAGATAGAGAGTTAGAAACATCGATGAGAGAGAAACATCAATCAGCTGCCCCCTGCACACCCCCCACTGGGGACGTGCCCGCAACCAAGGTACATGCCCTTGACCGGAATCGAACCTGGGACCTTTCAGTCCACAGGCCGACGCTCTATCCACTGAGCCAAACCGGTTTCGGCTGAAATGTCTTCTTATCCGCCATATCTCATAGCATTACTCTTTAAGCATAGTATGCCTAATATTGGGCAGCACACTCAGAGAAGAGTATAATAAATGGAGCGATGTCAGGCATGCAAAGAAGAATCCTATTTTCTTCCCTTGCCTCCCCTGCCTACTAGTCGTTTTCGGAATTGTTCCATCCCTTTAGCTTAACAATTTGATTCCTGCTAAAATGAAAATATCCTTGATATGTGTCACAGTGGAAGCTGTTTCCAGTCATTTACTATGAATGATTTTAAGGCCTTTTCTGATAGAGGAAAGGGGAGCGTCCACAGATTAATCATCCTAAATGGGGGAAAATGAAGAACAAGGGGAACAGAAAGAAGAGAATGTGGAACAGTGTTGTTGCATAGCTAAGTCCACCGTCTGCCTGAGTCCTGGACAAGGAGCCATAGAATAAATTTACTAGCCTTGTTGCCATGGGCAACTCATTGACTTCTTAATCAAAGTTTTCCCATTTGTAAATGATGGGTTAGGACTACCTGATCTGCACGTTCTTTTCAGTTCTATAATCCTATTCATTGTTTCCATTTAGTACATACTCCCATGGACATGGTAACAAATGTGAATGATAAAAGTCAGTCAGCCCTAACCGGTTTGGCTCAGTGGATAGAGCGTCAGCCTGCAGACTGAAGGGTCCCAGGTTCGATTCTGGTCAAGGGCATGTACCTTGGTGGCGGGCACATCCCCGTAGGGGATGTGCAGGAGGCAGCTGATTGATGTTTCTCTCTCATGGATGTTTCTAACTCTCTATCCCTCTCCCTTCCTCTCTGTAAAAAATCAATGAAATATATATATTTTTTAAAAAGTCAGTCAGTTTCTGTTTTCCTAAATATTAGCTAGGAAACAAAAAATAGTAATGAAATTTTGTGTATAAGCACATAATCCACAAAAGAGTCTTCAAAAGGTGAAATGAGGAAAGGCAAACTAGAGAGCTAGCCATTAATTAGCATTATTCGCAAGCAGCTTGTGTGCATTCTTATAATGGAGCCATAAGGATTTGGCGAGGTACAGAAAACTGAGAGGGTATTTCCAGTGTGCGATACCTACTTTTTCATCGGGCTCTGCCCTGGAGGCTGCCGAAGGGCTGTATGAGACACCTACCCAGAAGGAAACAAGGTATGGCTCTTCTAGTCCACAGCATTCACTCTCCACTATTTTTCAGGGTGCCTGGCTCCATGACCACTGCTTGGGCTTCCCTAGACATAGAACCTGGAGAATCAAATGCTAGGAAATATCAGGGACCACTTTGTAAAGTATGTGATTGTCTAACAACTATGCTGTACACCTGAAACTAATACAAAATAGTATTGAGTGTCAACTGTAATTGAAAATAAAATTTTAAGAATGCTAGTAGGGCCCTAACTGGTTTGGCTCAGTGGATAGAGCGTCAGCCTGCGGACTGAAGGGGCCCAGGTTCGATTCCGGTCAAGGGCATGTACCTTGGTTGTGGACACATCCCCAATGGGGGGCGGGTGCAGGAGGCAGCTGACCAGTGTTTTTCTTTTTTCTTTTTTTAAATATATTTTATTGATTTTTTACAAAGAGGAAAGGAGAGGGACAGAGAGCTAGAAACATCGATGAGAGAGAAACATTGACCAGCTGCCTCCTGCACACCCCCTACCGGGGATGTGCCCGCAACCAATGTACATGCCCTTGACCAGAATCGAACCTGGGACCCTTCAGTCCGCAGACCGACGCCCTATCCACTGAGCCAAACCGGTTTCGGCTGATCAGTGTTTTTCTCTCATCGATGTTTCTAACTCTCTATCACTCTCCCTGCCTCTCTGTAAAAAAATCAGTAAAATATATATTTTTAAAAATAATGCTAGTAGGTAATTTATTTGGAAGGTTCAGAGAATGTTGGAAGGGAAGTAAGGACATGGTACAAAGAAGGGAAGGCAGCAGGTAAAAGGTGCATTATAAAAGCAGCTACTACTATGGGTAACTGGAGCTTAATCCCACAACGAATCTCTACGAGATAGTCTAACACACATGCTTCAAATGTATCCCTCCTAAGGGCCAAGGGATCTGGGGTATTTATGATACAACTCCCATTAGTCATTGACTGTATGCACTCCTGTAAAGTGGTACTTCCCCAGGACTTCTGGCCTACATGTGGGCAGGCAAAGTAAACCCTGATGACCAGAAAAAGCAAAGCCACCCTCCAGCGAAAAATGCAGGTCAGAAGTTAGGCCAGTGAACACTGAAAAGGTACAGGTGAGGGGTATCTGGATATGGTAGCAACATCAGTACACAAGAATGATTCCAACAACCCTATGAGGTGGATGCTATTTCTGTCTCTATTATTCAGGTGAAACACACACACACACACACACACACACACACACACACACACACACATACACAGATCAGAGACTGTAGTGTCTTAGAAGGGGCAGAGTTGAGGTTGAAATCAAGTGTCTGTGACAAAATGAAACATATCGTTAAAAACTGTGCTTCTGCATGGTGCCAAAAAATGGGTTGGGGGATGTGTTGTCTATGTTAAGACTTAACCTAAATGCTCCTCCTCCTATGAATCACTCCCTTGATTCTGTCACCATTTTTCCTATATGTTGCCATAGACCTTTCTTTATAGCCCGACAGGAATAGCTATCATGCCTCATTGTAATTGTTTATAGTCACCCTTCTTACTAAATAAGAGTTTCTGTCCAGCCGGGGTGGCTCAGTGGTGGAGGGTCAGCCCATGAACCAAGAGGTCATTGGTTTGATTCCCGGTTAGGGCACATATTCCAGTTGCAGGTTCGATCCCTAGTAGGGGCATGCAGGAGGCAGCCAATCAATGTTTCGCTCTCATTGATGTTTCTATCTCTCTATCCCTCTCCCTTCTTCTCTCTCTAAAATAAATAAAAACATTTTTTTAAAAAAGAGTTTCTTGGGTTGTATAGAACATTGTTCTCTTCAAATAAGCAAATAATTGACACATAATAGACCCTCAATGTTGGTAAACTGCCAATGCCTAGATTTTTTGATATAGGCTTGAATTGTCAGTAATTTACCCATTAAAGGCAGCCAATATTGACAGAGTTCCTACTATGTGTTAAGCAAGATATAGATTCAGAAATGAAAGCAGGAAAATAAATGCTGCTTGAAGTCACAGTTATATGCATAAGCTTACTTATCTCTTTTCCAAATACACTGAGTGGCGAGATTATTATGATCTCTGAATGCATAATAATCTGGCCACTCAGTGTGTATGTGTATATATATATATATATATATATATATATATATATATATATTAGAGACCCGGTGCATGAATTCGTGCATGGGTGGGGTCCGGCCAGCCTGGCCAGGGGGAGGGGACATGGGTGGTTGGCCTGCCTGCCTGCTGGTCGAACTCCTGGTCAAGGGGACAATTTGCATATTAGTCTTTTATTATATAGGATATATACTGAGTGGCCATATTATTATGTGTTCAGAGATCATAATAATCTGGCCACTCAGTGTATTTCTACCCAGTAAACTCAGGTTGATTATATTTTTGTAACTCCTGCATGTTAAGAAAAAGCAGTCTTCTTTTCAATCTCATTTTACCTGTGTGTGACAAACACCAAGAAACATGTAATTGATTAAATCTGTTTAATTAGTTTTATAAAAGTTGGGACTATGTATGAATACCTGGTCCTAAGATTCTACATTTTAAAACACTATTTCTTTCTGGTGATAAAATGAACCTATTTCAAATATACACCAAAATCTTATTTACAGTTTGTGACCAATGCTTCCTTTGACTGCTGATATACCTCACTGGGTACAGGCCAGGTGGGCAGTAATTTTCTCCATATTTCTATTGTACAGCAAGAAGCAGTTAATTTTCAGGCACATATTGCTTTAATTTTAGTTACTCCAATCATTTTTCTGTACAGTGCCAGGATCCTCCTGCCAGGGGCTATAATTTTAGAAGAAGAGAACTCTTGAAAATGTGTGGGAGAGATTAGTAGGCGTGCCTGAAATGCTTTCTTTCTCACTTTGGACTGCGCAAAGCCTCAGGTGGAAGTTTTAAGGGGCGGTTTCATTTCAAGACATTGATTTTGGCGAAAAACTCAGATTTTTCTGTGGAGTTTAGTCATTGGAATTGGGAAAGGCATCTCATGTGCCTGAGTTGATGTTATGAGAAGAGTATACAGGCCCCATGTGGAAACCCTTCCCTCTTGTGCTTCTTTATTTTTTTGAAGGAATATTGATTCTCAATTTGAGTTGGGGTTAAAAATGAAAAGAGCAAGTTTATTCCATGCCAGTCAGAAATTCTAATACTGACCAGAGGAGAAGCAGGGAGTCAGTGATTATTTCTGGAAAAATAAAAAAGTCAAATGTATGTACAAAAGGACAAAGTGCCCAGTACTATCCCTGAACCCTGAGGTTGGCTGCATAGGTGCAGTATCATATGCCAGCAGAAGGCTAGTATGTAATGACCCTCAACTAAAATTGTAAGTGGGATGTTAGAGTCCATTGCATATTTCTGCTATCCTATATAATAAAAGGGTAATATGCAAATCAACTGAACTGCTAAATGACCAGTCGCTATGATGCGCACTGACTACCAGGGAGCAGATGCTCAAAGCAGGAGCTGCCCCCTGGTGGTCAGTGTGCTCCCATGGGGCTAAGCCATCAGTCGGACATCCCCCAATGGCTCCCGGACTACAAAAGGGCTCAGGCCAGGCTGAGGGACACCCCTCACCGAAGTGCATGAATGTCGTGCACTGGGCCTTTAGTGTAGTTTATAAAAAAGGACATATCCCAAATACAGAGTGACCCAGAGTCCAAGTTACCAAATGGGAAATGCATATGTCATTTGTCTCATCCTTTTTGGTAGGAAGATTGCCAGGGAGACTGGAAGAAGGGACTAGGAAGACAATTTCCATGTTACAAGTACTCACTCAACAGATATGTGGTGCCAACTATGTGATATCCCAGTGTTTTTGATTGTTTAAAACTCACAGTCAAAACCATTAGTGGGTCATGAAATCAGTTTTATGGGTAGCAATTGGATTTTTACTACAAAATAAAAAGAATAGAATAAAGGAAAATAAAATACAGTAGATTTCATCTTACAGTAAGGGTACTATTTCATGAAACTTGTTTCAGTTCTATGTGTGTATTCATACATATGTGAGTATATGTTTCTATGTATATATCCACTTATGTGTAGATGTAGATGTATGTTCATTATATGTATAAGAAGCATGAATGTACCAAGTCATGCTAGAAATGAATTTTTCTTATCATGGATTATCATCAAAATAATTTGAAGCCATTGTGATAGATCCTAAAACAGATGCAAATAAATATAAACCACATATAATCCATGCCATTCAGAATATATGATATATGAAGAAAAAGGAAAAAAATATTTGTTTTATTACTCACCACAATTAAGTACATAGGTTATTTCATCTAGTTCTCATGACATCTCAGACATGGAGTTTTTGCTGTCATCATCTTAAATAAAAAGAAATGCAATCTTTTGACCAAGGCAATGCAACCCAGACCAAATAGGTAGGATCTACATTCATAGCCTGTTCTGTTTGTTGACACAATTTCCTCTGTCTTCCACCACATTCCTGAAAGGTATCAAATATTTGTGAAATAGGTAACGTGAATCCAGAGAAAGTTGGAATTTTAAAGAAGGGAGAGGTTACTGTTATCTGTCAAGGGAGGAAGGGAAGAGTTTCATGGAGGAGGTAGGATTTGATTTCAAACTGAAGTTAGGAGGAAAGGAAAGGAAGTAGGAATGGATTCCAAACAGTGGATGGTATGTTATGAGTAAAGTCTTAAAGTAGCAAATGAGCATGGCCAGGGAAATAAACTGGTCTGGCTGGGGACGAAGATATGTGTTAGAAGAGAGAAAAGGCTGGATACAAATTAACGCAATGAGTATCATGTGTTAGTCACTGTGCTAAGAGATTTTATACATTACTAGAGGCCCAGTGCACAAAATTCATACACTGGGGGGGGGGGGTTGTCGCTTAGCCCAGCCTGCACCCTTTCCAATATGGGACCCCTCGAAGGATGTCCGACATCCCTCTCACAATCCAGGACTGCTGGCTCCCAACTGCTCGCCTGCCTGCCTTCCTGATTGTCCTTAACCACTTCTGCCTGCCAGCCGGATCACCCCCTAACCACTCCCCTGCCAGCCTGATTGATGCCTAACTGCCCTCCCCTGCAGGCCTGGTCACCCCCAACTGCCCTCCCTGCAGGCCTGGTCACCCCCAACTGCCCTTCCCTGCAGGCCTGCTCACCCCTAGCTGCCCTCCCCTGCAGGCCTGGTCCCCCCCAACTGCTCTCCCCTGCAGGCCTGGGTCCACCCCAACTTCCCTTCCCTGTAGGCCCGGTCACCCCCAACTTCCCTCCTCTGCAGACCTGGTCACCCCTAACTGCCCTCCCCTGCAGGCTTGATTGCTCCCAACTGCCCTCCCTTGCAGGCCTGATCCCTCCCAACTGCCCTCCCCTGCTGGCCATCTTGTGTTGGCCATCTTGTGTCCACATGGAGACAGGATCTTTGACCACATGGGGGCACCCATCTTGTGTGTTTGAGTGTTGGTCAATTTGCATATTATTCTTTTACTAGATAGGATAGAGGCCTGGTGCATGGGTGGGGGCCAGCTGGTTTGCCCTGAAGGGTGTCCCGGATCAGGGTGGGGGTTCCCTTGGGACATGGGGCGGCCTGGGCAAGGGGCCTGTGGTGGTTTGCAGGCTGGCAACCCCCCCACCTCCCAGCGACCCAAGCGGAGGCTCTGGTATCTGGGATTTATTTATCTTCTACAATTGAAACTTTGTAGCCTGGAGCAAGCCAAGCCTTCTGCTTGCTCCTTGGCAGCAGCCATTTCTGTTGGGATTTATTTATCTTCTATAATTGAAACTTTGTAGCCTTAAGCGGAGGCCTGGGCCGGCCAGGGTGTGCGAAATCTTGCCTTCCTCCATTGCCAGGGAAACCCAAGCCTCCCTCCTGCTCTCTCCATGGCCACAGCCATCTTGGGTTAATTTGCATACTAGCTCCTGATTGGCTGGTGGGTGTGGCGTGTGTGTGGCAGAATGATGGTCAATTTGCATATTACTCTTTTATTAGATAGGATTTTATTTAATACTCATGACTACTCCAGGTGGTGGATATTGTGGTGTTCAATCTAAATAGGAGTAAATGAGACTTAGATGTGTTCTATAAATTGTACAAGATGTTAGTATGATGCTGGATTCAAAGACATATGTGTCTGAATCTAAAGCCTATATTGATAGCCACTCTGCCATACATTGGAAATGATTCACAAATAAAGCAGTGACTTTGCTTTTCTTGCACCCCACAACAGAACTATCAACATTTCCTGTCCTATGTTCCTTTAAGACATATGTTCCTTTAACTGATCATGTCTCAATACCTCCCTGTCCAAGCCACTCAATACCTTCCTGTCCAAGCCACTATATCTCATAACTAATATAATTGCCTCCTAACTAGACTCCCTAGAATTCGCATGACATTTGTCTTCCTCTCTCTGACTTATTTCACTTAGCATAACACAGTTCAGGTCCATCCATGTTGTAACAAATGGCAACATTTAATTCTTTCTATGGCTGAGTAATATCCTATCTAATAATAGACAAATATGCAAATTGACCATACCTCCGACACAGCCACAAGCCACACCCACAAGCGACGCCCACCATCCAATTAGAGCGAGCATGCAAATTAACCCAAACCAAGATGGCTACAGCCACAGAGAGCAACGTTTCCTAGGTAACAGAGGAAGCCAAGCTTTCTGCCTGCCCTGGCCAGGCCTAAGCCTCCACTCAAGCTACAAAGTTTATAGAAGGTAAACAAATTCAAACAAATGGCGGCAGAATGGAGCTTGAGAGAGCAGGCCAGGGTTGCCGGCGGCAACAGGGGAAGCAAAGCTTTCCGCACACTCTGGCTGGGCCCACCCGCTTAAGGCAACAAAGTTTCAATTATAACCCCAACACAAATGGCTGCCGGCCGGCCTCGGAGGGAGCCCCAGGCTTGGCTCCGCTTCAGGCTACAAAGTTTCAATTGTAGAAGGAAAATAAATTCCAGATACCAGGGCCTCTGCTTGGGTTGCCAGGGGGCGTGGCCGGCCTGCAAACCACCACAGGCCCCTTGCTCAGGCTGCCCCACACCCCACGGGAACCCCCACCTGATACGGGACGCCCTTCAGGGCAAACCAGCTGGCCCCCACCCCTGTACCAGGCCTCTATCCTATCTAATAAAAGAGTAATATACAGATTGATCATCACTGCAACACACAATATAGCTGCCCCCATGTGGTAAAGATCCTGCCCCCATGTGGACACAAGATGGCTACCACAAGATGGCCAGCAGGAGAGGGTAGTTGGGAGGCACCCGGCCTGCAAGGGAGGGCAGTTGAGAAGGACCAGGCCTGCAAGGAAGGGCAGTTGAGAGGGACCAGGCCTGCAAGGGAGGGCAGTTGGAGGTGATCAACCCTGCAAGAGAGGGAAGTTAGGGGTGACCAGGCTGGCAGAGGAGGGAAGTTGGGGGAAAACAGGCTGGCAGCAGAGTGGTTAGGGGGTGATCAGGCTGGTAGGCAGAAGCGGTTAGGGGCAATCAGGAAGGCAGGCAGGCAAGCAGTTGGGAGCCAGCAGTCCTGGATTGTGAGAGGGATGTCCAACTGCCCGTTTAGGCCCCATCCTGGTGGGATCGGGCCTAAACGGGCAGTCGGACATCCCTCGAGGGGTCCCAGATTGGAGAGGGTACAGGCTGGGCTGAGGGACAACCCCCCTCCGTGCACGAATTTCGTGCACCGGGCCTCTAGTTTCATTATATACTTCATTAATATTTCATATATATGTAGATATAGATATAGATATAGACATAGATATAGATACAGATACAGATACAGATACAGATATAGATATAGATATAGATAAGGATATAGACATAGAAATAGATATAGATACAGATACAGATATATATATATAGATATAGATACAGATACAGACATAGACATAGATATAGATACAGATACAGATAAAGATACAGATTCAGATACAGATACAGATACAGATATAGATATAGATATAGATATAGATATAGATATAGATATAGATATAGATATAGATATCTTCTTTATCCACTTATCTGTCAATAGACACTTAGACTGCTTCCATATCATGGCTATCCTCTCTAATAAAATGGTAATATGCAAATTAACCATCACTCCACTTCATAAGCCACGCCCACCAGCCAAGCCACGCCCACCAGCCAATCAGGCCGAGTATGCAAATTAACCCCAATCCAAGATGGCTACAGCCAGAGAGCAAGGTTTCCCAGGTAACAGAGTAAGCCAAGCTTTCCATAGCCGTTGCAGGCCTAAGCCTCCACTCAAGCTACAAAGTTTCAATTATAGAAGGTAAACAAATTCAAACAAATGGCGGCAGAATGAGCTTGAGAGAGCAGGCCAGGGTTGCCGGCGGCAACAGGGGAAGCAAAGCTTTCCGCACACTCTGGCCGGGCCCACCCGCTTAAGGCTACAAAGTTTCAATTGTAGAAGGTGAATTAACTGCCACAGAAATGGCTGCCGCCCCAGGCTACAAAGTTTCAATTGTAGAAGGAAAATAAATTCCAGATACCAGGGCCTCCCCTTGGGTTGCCAGGGGGTGTGGCCGGCCTGCAAACCACCACAGGCCCCTCGCTCAGGCCACCCCACGCCCCAAGGGAACCCCCACCCTTATCTGTGACACCCTTCAGGGCAAACCAGCTGGCCCCCACCCATGCACCAGGCCTCTATCCTATCTAATAAAAGAATAATATACAGATTGATCATCACTGCAACACACAATATAGCTGCCCCCATGTGGTCAAAGATCCTGCCCCCATGTGGACACAAGATGGCCACCACAAGATGGCCAGCAGGAGAGGGCAGTTGGGAGGCACCCGGCCTGCAAGGGAGGGCAGTTGAGAGGGACCAGGCTTGCAAGGGAGGGCAGTTGGAGGTGATCAACCCTGCAGGAGAGGGCAGTTAGGGGTGACCAGGCTGGCAGTGGAGGGAAGTTGGGGGCAAACAGACTGGCAGGGGAGCAGTTAAGCATCAACCAGGCTGGCAGCAGAGTGGTTAGGGCGTGATCAGGCTGGCAGGCAGGAGCGGTTAGGGGCAATCAGGAAGGCAGGTAGGCAAGCAGTTGGGAGCCAGCAGTCCTGGATTGTGAGAGGGATGTCCCACCAGGATCGGGCCTAAACGGGCAGTCGGACATCCCTCCAGGAGTCCCAGATTGGAGAGGGTACAGGCTGGGCTGAAGGACAACCCCCTGCCGTGCACGAATTTCGTGCACCGGGCTTCTAGTTTTAAATAATGCTGTATAAACATGGGGATGCATATGTCTTTTCAAATTAGTATTTTTGTTTTCTTCAGGTAAATACCAAGAAGTGAAATTGCTGGGTTGTATGGCAGTTCTATTTTTAATTTTTTGAGGAAATCAGGAAGCATGATACCTCCAGCTTTGTTGTTCTTTCTTAAAATTGCTTTGGCTATAAGAGATTTTTTGCAGTTCCATACAAATTTCAAGATTGATTTAGTTCTATGAAAAATGCCATTGGTATTTTGATAGGGATTGCATTGAATCTGTACATTGCTTTGAGTAGTATCTTTATTTTGACAATATTAATTCTTCTAATCCACAATCATAGAATATTCATTTATTTGTATAATATTTCATTTATTTCATTGATGTGCTATAGTTTATGAAGTAGAGGTCTTTCACTTTATTGGTTTAATTTATTCCCAGGTATTTATTTTCTGTTTTATTATTGTTTTTGTTTGTTTAAAGTATTACACATAGTATAAATATATCTCCTTTTTTTTCCCCATTGACCTTCCCCCAGCCTCCCCTACCCCCTGTCGCGTGCCCTAATCCCACCCCCACAGTGTTTTGTGTCCATTGGTTGTGCTTATATGCATGTATACAAGTCCTTCAGTTGATCTCTTTCCCTCCCTCCCCAACACTCCCCAGCCTTCCTGCTGTAATTTGACAGTCTGTTCGATGCTTTTCTGCCTCTGTATCTATCTTTTTGTTCATCAGGTTATAAGGTTCTTTATTTTCCATAAATGAGTGAGATCATGTGGTATTTTTCTTTCATTGCCTGGCTTATTTCACTTAGCATAATGCTCTCCAGTTCCATACAGGTTTCTGCAAATGGTAAGAATTCCTTCTTTTTAATAGGAGCTTAGTATTCCATTGTGTAGATGTACCATAGTTTTCTAATCCATTCATATGCTGATGGGCATTTAGGCTGTTCCCAAATCTTAGCTACGGTGAATTGTGCTGCTTTGAACATAGGGGTGCATATATCCTTTCTGATTGTTGTTTCTAGTTTCTTGGGATATATTCCTAGAAGTGGGATTACTGGGTCAAATGGGAGTTCCATTTTCAGTTTTTTGAAGAAACTCCATACTGTTCTCCACAGTGGCTGCACCAGTCTGCATTCCCACTAGCAGTGCACGAGGGTTCCTTTTTCTTCGCATCCTCACCAGCACTTGTCATTTGTTGATTTGTTGATGATAGCCATTCTGGCAGGTGTGAGATGGTACCACATTGTCGTTTTGATTTGCATTTGACTTTTTTTAATTATTGTTAATTTATTTTTCTGTTTAGTCTGGGTGTTTTCCATTGCTTTGTCTTCTAGCTCTTTGTTTTGTGCTTCCAGTTCATCCATTCTTCTGTTTAATCCCCTAATGTATTTTTTAGTTCAATTATAACTCCTATTTGGTACTTGCTTTTATTTTCTATCTCTCCGTCGAGGTTCTCACTGTGCACTTCCATTATTTTCCTAAGGTTGGTGAGCCACTTTATGACCATTACTTTTAACTATTTATCATGTAGGTTGCTTATCTTCACTTCATTAAGTTCTTTTTCTGGGACTTTGCTTTGTTCTTCGATTTTGAGCATATTCCTCTCTTTTCATTTTGCTTGTCTCTGTGTTTGACTCTATGTGTTAGGCAAAATAGCTACCTCCCTCAGTCTGTGAGGAGTGATCCTTTGTAGTACCTGTTTGTGTAGTCTGGAAGCACACTCTCCTTTGTCCACCAGAGCCAGTCATTCTATGGGCTTTCCTTATGTGTGCTGCCTGCACCCACATGCTGTAGTAGGGTTGCAGCTGATGTGTGGGGAGGGTGGGATACTGGGCATTTATTTGGCTTTGTTGCAACTACACCACCCTGCTATAATGGAAGGGTTTGAGACACTTCCCCATCCAGGTTACACTTTGGACTAAGCAAAGGGTTGGTGGGTCTTGGGGTCTCATCTGGCCTGATTGCAGCTTGGCTGTTGCATAGATAAGATCGAGCAAGGGGCACTTGCCTAGCCCAGTTTTGGCTTGGCTGCTCTTTGGGGATGGTGGTTCTGGGGTGCTTGCCCAGCCTGGTTGCAGCTCAGTTGCTATGCATAGAGGGTAGGGCTTGAGGTACTTGACTGACTGGGTTGCAGCTCAGCTGCTTCCCAGGAAGTATGGGGCTTGGGGCAAAAGCCCAGCTTGACTAAAGTGCACAGAACATGTCCTCGGGTGCTAAGAGGCTAGAGTCAGGGCTCCAAAAATAACATCATATTTTAGGCTCAGGTTAGGATGAGATTGCAAAAATGGCACATGCCAATGCTTCCCCTCTCAGATAAAGTCCCTGGCGGTTCATGGGTCTCAGGCAGCTGCTTTAAAGTTTAGTAAATGAATCTCCGTCACTTATGGTCTAAGCACTTTTCAAATTGTTTTTATACTGAATCTGAGAGGGAATGATGAGTCTGCACATGAGCTCTTTAAGAGCAGTTTCTCCATTCCCTACTGTTCTATGGTTCTCCTGGTCTTAAACCATTAATTTACCAAAAAAAAAAAAATGTTTGAGACTCATCTGTCCAATGGTGGCCCCCTAAGTTCAGGGTACCTGATCTGGGGCCAAATCCCTTCGCTCCATTAGGGCAGTTTCATTTTGGGGTTATCCTTCCAGATAGTAGGTCACCACATCTGGGATGGGGTCCCAGGAGAGGCCATGTCTCAGCCTCTCCTATCATTCTCAGTACGTCTCTTTAATTTTTGTTCTAGAGGCATTATTTCTCCAGTTTCCAGTTCCTATCAAAGAAAAATTGTTTCATATGTATCTAATTTTTTGTGTCCATGGGAGCAGGTGAGTTTAGGGTATTACTACACTATATCTTGAACCCCTTCAATGTCCTTTCTAATGTAGAT